>NC_079167.1:67320316-67532816 GCF_947568905.1 Ostrea edulis
CTTGTATGGTAAACTAAAAGGTCAAAGTTGATGTTATATATGAAAGAAAAAGTTCATTTATCCAGGTCAAGTTATTATTTTCCACATATATGAGTGTAACCACACTAAATGGGGGACAAGCATTTTCACAAACACGTTTTGCTATTTGTTACTAACCTTTGTTAAGGCTCATGGCTTTTTAATAAAACATGTTATGAGGATTTGTTAGATGTATTAACAGATCGTGTATGGGTACATTTCATCATGTGATGAGAATAAGAACCTTTTAAACATGAAGCCCATTGGCCACAATGCTCACCTGAGTCAACCTGGTGTTGTTATTCTTCAGATTTTAAAAGAGAGAGATCTTTTATCCCCGATTTTTATTCTCCCAAAATATTTGAATCCATTTTGTGGTAAGCCAAACAGTTCACACAACATGGGGATGCCCTATATTCCTCTATATTCATATATCAAGTCAAATTTTATCCCCAATTCTAGCCCCACCCAAACCCCATGGTCCATATTTTTTTAAAATAATGATTTTCAAATTTGTCCCCATACATTCTCATTTAAAACTTGTGGCCCAAACCTTCTCCCTCTTAGGGCATTGATTTGAAGAAAATGAAATCTTCACTTCCCTGGGATGCTTGCTTATGATTATTGATATGACTAATCCATATGCTGTTGCTCTTAAGAAAAAAGAGTTGAATTTGCACTATCTTAAGATGCCTGCCCAGTGATTTTTTTAAGGCCAAAATCCCACCGATATTCGGCTGTTTCCCTAACTAAAATTAGCTATTTTTTCCCAATTATATATATATGTTTTTCCCAATTTCAATTCTAGGGAAATTAGGTCATTTTAAAAAAAGGTTACCGTATATTGTTGACAAAGAGTAAATACGTTTTTTTCTTCAGTTTATTCTCCAAACCACTGCACATGCAAAAGGTTTTGTAAAGCATATGTAAAACAATAGAGGCATCCATATAAGCAGATATGCAGCGAAGTACATAGTTTCCAGATATACATTAAGCCATATTGTTTACAATTTAGTTTGACCGCCATTATATGTAGGGTCAGGCTAATAACAGGAAGTGGCCAACAGTATAGGGTTTTACTAAAATCCAAAAAATACAAACAGGAGAGACATTCTGGAAACTTGATTATTAATATAACATTTACAAGATTATGGGTACAAATGCTGGTGAATTTAAAATAATTTATTATTTTCTTTATAAAATTAGACAATAAGTATTTCTTCGAAAAAGTAAATAATATCTATACAAGGTGTGACTTCCAGTACATATTTAATGTTAAATAATGATTTATTTTAAACCTCAAACAAAAAAATTTTTATTTGATTATTTTATGCATCTTCACCGTTTTGATTTACTATGAATGATTTCTCCCAATTTGAGAAAAATGTCGCTAATTTTTCCCAATTCAAAAGGAGGGGTGGTAGTTTGAAAAACAAAAAAAATCACTGCTGCGTATTTAACTTGACTAATTATAGCCTAGCTGTTCATAAAAAGATATGTTTAATTATATATTCCTATGTATAATTTTGATACCCTATTGTGGCCTCATCCAACATCTGGGAGCCAAAATTGAACAAACTCCACTTTGCACTACCTGAGGATGCTTGCCTGTTGATATGACTAATCATGGTCCTGTTGCTCTTTAGAAAAAGATTTTTATAAAGTTTTACCCTATATAATTCAATACAATTTGATCCGTATGTTGTGACCCAGGCCACCCTACCCACTGCAGTCATGATTTGAACAAACTTAAATCTGCCGTATCTGAGAATGCTTTAATACATATGAATATGACTTAGCAAGGCCCTGTTGTTCTTAGAAGATTTGAAAAGATTTTTTCCTATAGATCCCATGTAAAACTGATTCACTATTGTGACTCCACCCTAACCCCTGGGAGTGATAATTTGAGCAATTTTGTATCTACTTTCTTTAGGAAACTTTCGTGTAAGTTTTGTCTCCTATGGCCCGCTGGTTCTTGAGAAGATTTTGAAAAGATGCCACCATAATTCCGCTTGTTTCTTGATTATCTCCCCTTTGAAAATAGTATGATCCTTTATTTGAACACTTTTAAATTCCCTTTACCTAAGGATGCTTTATGGCAAGTTTAGTTGAAATTGGCCCAGTAATTTTAGAGAAGATGTAAAACAAATGTGTAAAGTTAAGAGACAGCTGGATGAACAGACAAAATGTGATTAGAAACAGTTCAGGTGAGCTACACACTGGACAACACATTGGTGTCCCTACCACCATCTACCAGCACCTACTTTGAAATAAAGAAATTATTTTGACCAGTTGAAATGGAGTATTTCACTCTATTTTACTATAAGAAAAACCCATTTTGTAGGTGCATGAAATTTTAACTTTCTTAAAAAAAGATGTGTAAAAATGCTCAGTGGCTTGTAGGGCATGGCACTTTTTAAAATACTACAAGAAATATCAGCCCACTACAGGTGACAACGCTTGCTAATCTTTATAATCAGAGTAGAGTGAATTAGGTTTATTATTCTGGGGGGACCCTTCAAATCCAGGTGAAATCTGTCCTTCAATTGATAATTTTTGTATCCAACAGCTGATGTAAGGTGGCTTTGATCCATCAGGTATTTTAGAACTAAACAACAGCCATTGTGTCTGTATATAATTATAATTTACAACAAAATCTAAATTTTTATCTGAGTTTGGAAAAAAGAAAATTTGGCAGGACATTATAACAGTCACTTTTAATCTATTAATTAATTTCAAACAGCGGCTACTTTAAGCGTAAAGTCAAAATGTTTAAAGTTTTACATCGCGTCTGTATAATTATGTTCAACTGCATGACTAAGCATGCTTGCAGGTGTATGTTCTGATTTCTATGAAAGCCATTGTATAGATTTAGTAATGATAAAAGTAAAAGAACTCATAATGTTCTTAAATGATGTGGAAAATACATCTTATATGCAAACCTTGCAGTTATAATAAAATCAACATTGGCAGTAATGGTTTAAGGTATCATGATTCCTTTTCAAAAAGATCTGCCGCAGCTTTTAAATTGATTGTTGGCTATATATGAAAGGTTTTATTGCTTTTCTGAGTTCTGAGAATTTTATCCCATTCACTTTTCATTATCCCAATATGGCCTTCATAAATATTAATATCAAAATAGTACATTTTAGCTCACCTGAGCTGAAAGTTCAAGTGAGCAATTTGTGTAGACTTTCCTAATGTTTGAAATCTTCTCAAGAACCACATGGCCAATTTCAACCAAACTTAGCACAAACAATCCTTGTGTGAAGGGGATTCAAGTAATAAAATGAACATCAGCTTTCAAGGGGAGATGATTAGGAAGTAGAAAAAAATTGAGTGAAATTGAGTGGGGGTTAAAAATTTCTTTGGAAGAACTACTGGACTAGAAAAAGTCAAAACTTGCATAGAAGCTTTAAGTTGGGTCACCACCACCCCTCAGGATCTTGAGGTGGTTACAGTAAAGGTTTGAAATTTTTACTTAGGAATATCAAGGGAAATTCTTTTGAAATATTCTCAAGAACCACAGTGGTAAAATAATTAGCATGCAAACATCCTCATGTGGTGTATATTCAAGTTTGTTCACACCATGCTTCCAGGGGTCTTAGCAGGACCACCATATGTGTTTGCAATTTTACATAGAAATATACTATATAATTCATTAAAAATCTTTTTCTCAAGAACTAACATGATAAAATAATTAAAATGAATATGCAAGCATCTTCATTTAGTGTGGATCTAATTTTGTTCTTACCCGATTGAACTCGTAAAACTTGACCAACAATTGTCCTGCAGAATTTTACTCAATGCAGGAAAAGGTTTAAAGTCTTAAGTTATCTCCCTTTGATTCCACAAACACTTTAGAAATGAAAATTATAGTTAACTCAAAACAACTATTTTCTGCACCTAAAAGTGAACATTAATTTCTTAAAAACATGTTAATTTTGGTGTAAATTACATATCTTTAAAACACAAAGGTCAGCTTTTAGTCATCTTTTCAATTCAAGAACTACTGGAATGTAATTCACTCAAGTTTTCTGTTAGATTTTCAACACACCCTTCAAAATTTCATTATAGTTCTGAAATCATTCAAGAGAATTCTCATAATTCAGTAACCCTTGCTTGTCATTGAAAGCAACTAAATAGGACGGTCCTTCGGATGAGACTACAAAAGCCGAGGTCCCATGTCACACCAGGTGTGGCACGATAAAAACCCCTCTCTGCTCGAAGGCCATAAGCGCCTGAACATAGGCCAAAATTTTGCAGACCTTCACCGGCAATAGTTATGTCTCCATATGAATGAAATATTCTCGAGAGGGACGTTAAACAATATTCAATCAATCAATCTTAATCACTTCTTTCATTTCATTTGTTTTGCTTATCGATTCTATGAAAATCCACATAGAAGATATTTTTTCATGCTACTGCAACTAAAGTTGGGGTCATATTGTTTTTATGTCCTGTCTGTCTGAAACATTTAACCTTGCTCATAACTTTAGACTGGTGAGTGATGGGGATATCATATTTATGACAAGACCTTTCTTTTTATACCAAAGTATTTACCTTGTGACCTTGACCTTGGAGTTTGACCTACTTTTATGAAAAACTAACACTGGCAACATGTCCTTAATTAAGGTAGGGCTTTCATAATTTGAAGATAGCTTATTTATGACAAGACCTTGTATTTAACACCATGATTTTTGACCATGTGACTTTGGAGTTTAACTCAAATTTCTGAACTTTAAACAAAACTTTAACCTTACTCATAACTTCTGAATGGTAAGGGATGCGATATGCATTTCTAATGTCGATCCTTTCTTTTGATACCAAAATGTTGACTCTGTGACCTTTACCTTTTGAATCTGACAAACTTTTAAGAAAATGTTAACCTAGGCAATATCTTCTGAACTACTTTAGGTAGGGCTTTCACATTTTGTATATATAGTTCCTTATTGAAAGACCTTTCATTTGATTCTTTGTTGCCACTTGAGTCATAGTGTTTCACAAGCATATCTTGTTTAATCAAAATTATTTAGACATCAGAACTTTTACCACAAATTTTTAAAATGACTTATGTTGAGTCACTCTTCAAAACTGTTTACCTACTCCGTGAATTGTTGTTAAGATTTTCTCTCTAGAGAAAGTTCATAAGAATGTGAAATGTGATGTTTTTATGAATACTGGTTTGTATAGCATCTGCATGTAATTGTGTGCTTTTCATTATTGGCGTGCTGTAATTCAAGCACTCTGTAATTCTTTTCATAGAAACCCATTATCCCACAGATTTCTTCTACATACAATTTGGGTATTGGCTATCCTTCTTAGAATTTATATCGGAGTGCCTGTACTATACTCCTAGACTCCACCCTGGAGAATGAACCGCTTGTCTGGTTATTTGAGATAGATAGAACTAATGTGCTCAGAGAATACACGCACACAACTGGCTTTTAGTCATTAGAGTCACCATGTTGTAAACCACACCCACCCATGTAGGGATCCTTAGTCCTTTAAACAAAAGAAATAAACTCTCCTGTTAGAATGCGAATGTTGTGGTAAACAAAGTTGCTTCAGTATTATATATTTCATAAACTAAGTCAAAAGTACATTATATATGTGTCTGACAGTTTTGTTTTTATAGTTACCCTTTATCTATTTGTATGACTAAAAGAAAGAACTGCAGTCTGCTCATTGTTTCAGGATTTTTCCCCTAGACTTGTTTACTATCATATTGCAATTTCTGGATTTCCAGCATACTTTAGAAATTTTGTCCAAATTAGAAGGTTAAAAATCATCTCTTACATATTTTCTGTTAAATTCTTTAATTTTCAGATTGTCGAAGGAAAATTGAGATTTTCTTAACCTGTTGTATCAATATTTTTTTTTTATATCATGGCAGGTCGCAGTCATCCAGTAAGGGTTGATTCTTCCCCTCGGGATGGCACAGCCCAAAATGTTCTCAAACCACAAGCAGCACAAGTCTCCAGTGTCAATCAGACCACAACCTCAGGGAAAATGTCTGATAAAAAGGAAAAACCTTCCACTTCTGAAACTACAGCAGCAGATGATGTTGAAGTGGCAGAAGAGGCTGCCTCATTTGCATATCAGTCCTTTAATCAGGATACAGGAGGAGTACCTAGTCATTCCCCCTCCCCCGAGGTCCGAATACAACAGGAGATCCCTTTGGAAGATTTATCCAGGAAAAAGAAGAGACATTCAGGAAGGAAATTGTCAGGGACTAAGTTGGTCGGGCAGTCAAGTGCTCATCAGAGTAGAAGTCACTCCCATAGTCCAAGGCGAAATGACAATTTGCAGACCAAGAAAGGACGTGCCACATCATTGACAGTTACCATTAAACAGGAGGTCAGCAGACCTCATAGTAACAGCAGTCCTATCCCAATGGGCTCTTCTCCAGCACAATCCTCGACCTCTTCATCAGAAAATAGCCCTCAAAGCTATGGTTTTACAAGAGACACATCTAGTCAGTCGCCAAAAACTCTTAGGCCTGCTGATGCCCCCACCCTTTCTCTCCTACCTCAAGGGGAAGATCAGATGAACTCGGAGGAAAATTTAGGACCCAAACTGTTACCACCTACCGAGGTAGAGAGGATAAGAAGTGTTAGTGATGTTTCAAGCACAAGCAGTGACAATCAAGGTGAATTAACCAGAAGCAACAGCTCTGAATCAACTAACTCTGCCAAGCCACAGTTCGCTAGGAAAACTGCTTCTGAGGCAGAGGTGGGTGTGGACTCCACTGAGGGTCAGAGAGTGCAAATGGTTCATGACTTGGTGGACGAGTCTGCCTCACAGCAGTTGACTAAACTGGCTCAGATGGTTCAACAGCATTATGGTTCAGTAGATGAGGATCAGGAATCAAGTTTGGATGGGAGCATAAAGGGTTCCATCAAAAATGTGTGATATGTTATGTATTTTAAGTGTGATATTTTTGAAGTCAAGAAATTATTTTACTGCCAAGTTTGGTACAAAAAAGAAAGGACTATACATACTTTGGGTCTGATTTGGCCCCTCAAAAATATAAAATAAAATTTAAGTGAAGTCAGAGAGTTTTGAAAAATACAGAATAAAATCATGACTTATAATATGTACTACTAATTTTATTAGTAATCATTTCTTGTAATATGATATCAGACATGAAGCATTTCGTCATCTGTTATTGAACATCACTTACAATGACAGATATAGTAACAATATGATTCTTAAGTCTGTCTATTTGCTGGAAGGGAAAGAATACATCTATGATGTCATATCTGAAGACGATCATGCGATTTTCTGAAAATAACACATACATGTGTAAAATGTTGTGTACACACCTTCAAATTTAGGGAGCGAATTATACCTAGGGCTTGTATTCCTTTGTTTAAGTGTGAACTGTTTATGTTTTATTTGTTAGCTATGGGGACTTCTTTTCATTGTTGAGTATGGTGGCATTGTGTTTTGTGTCTTTTTAATCTTTGTTAGTAATAAGATTATGTCTATTCTTGGCATTCCGTTTCCTTCAGTAGTAGACATCAGGTAGACCAAGGATCTAGAATATCGTCGGGGAAACTATAGAAATTCATATAATTGTACATCTACTCATGAAAGTGAACTTATGCAATGTATTAAGGTACATGTATAACTTATTTTTTTCTAAAAAATACACTGTATTACATTTCATAAATAGCTAGGTGGTAAGAGAAATGTGTATTGTAGAAAGGTTTGTTAAGATTGTTCAGGATTACAGTCAAACTCAAAATTCCCCACAATATGAATTCAATCAATCGTAATAATACAACTTTGAAGAGTATTACAATGACTGGGATAATGATCTATAAATCACAATAATCTGCAGATATTCCACAACAGAGTGAGAAGGACATTTAAAAGTCTAGAACCACTTATAAATTATTCTTGAGAAACTTCAATCTTCCAGGAAATCACCTGTGACCTGGTATTTAGACATTTTAGATCCCAGAAATATAAAGTTCATATATAAATGATTCACCAGTAGAGAGCAAAATGCTGAATTGGCATACAAAATTTAAACAATGACGATTCCCTTATATTAAATTCAGATTTACTGCAAGCAACGGTTTTAAGGGAATCATATTATATGCCCAAATTTTGATGATCCGTATTCGGGTATGGACATTCCCATTGGTTATCATTTTTGTGTCCCCGTTCATTATACTTTCACACTGGGTGGCCTAGAACCACTAAATGCATCATAGGATAAAGGTGTGTTGTGACCCAAAAGTAGGTCAATGTGGCCTTGAATTTTATGGCTATACATAATCAAATTATGGTATGTCTTGATCATATCTTGTATTTTGTAAAGTCTGGCTTCATCAAACTTTTTCAGTTAATGCATCTTGGAGGAAGGGAGGGGTCAGGGGTATTGTGACCCAAAAGTTTGTCACATTGGCCTCATTTTGGAATTTTATGGCCATACATAGCCCAATGATGTCATGATTGCACACTGCAAGACCTAGCTCTGTCAATCCTGGTCTGCTGATAGATAACTTCAGTATGTTACAGTAATTTAATTCCAGTATAGTTCACAGCTTGTGAATTTTGAGTATGCAAACATAAATATACATCATGTGCACCTAGTTGCAGACAGATGTATTTTGTGCACTACAGTGATGCACTTTTCTGCAGTAAGAGTATGAGAGAGAGATAGACAAACTGGTCCTAATTAATGTATGGCTTTTCTGCTGCAAGTGTATGAGAGAGAGATAGACAAACTGGTCCTAATGTGTGGCTTCTCCTTGCAGACAACACATTAGGAAATGTTATTCCATCATTAAAATCTTTTGTACTATAAAATGGTCCTTGTAAAGAAAAACTACAGGAATCCTTTTAGAAGACCTAAGACACCAATGACCCAGTTGTAGGACAGACTTGTTTAGGCTGGACTTTGTCAATCAAATTTTTGGAATACAAAATATGTACATTTACATCTATCGTTGGATACCCACGGGTGATCTCGATTTTTACTCCTCATGATGAATAAAAGACGAGATCACCCGTGGGTTTCTGACAATGATGTACATCATAATTTTAAAATAGTTACTTCCATTTTAGTTGTGGGGTTTGTATAATGAATGTGGACAGATCAATTTCTCTTGCCCGAATCATGCTAGACTGAAAATGAGTATCTATTTAATGAATGTGCCAATGCATCAAATGAATTAATTCATCATATATCTACATCCTATTTTTAAAAATAGTACATTGCATAACTTAATTAGTATCAGAATGTTTATTTTTCATTATTTTATATTAAACTTTAAATTAAACAGTGGTGAAAAACCAAAAATAAATGCATTTGGCTTTTTCCAGTTGATTATTTTTAAGCTCTGTTTTGGATACTCTAAGATTAGAGGGAATGTGTTGTCTGGTTTTATTTGGATTGTCAATTTATCACTGGCATACATAGATAATTTATGGAGTTACTGTCCTATGCACCTTGGAAGAGTATGTGAAAGTATGTTTGACTTATGCTCTTGATTTTAAGATTTCTTGGAAATCTTTTAAAATATGTGCATATTTAAAAGTGCAATATATATACAGTGTATGTTCTATAAACCATTGTACATGTGCTTGTTTTGACAAAAATAGATTTTTCATGGAAAAATAGCATTGTTGTATGGCATTTTCATGAATACCAGCAAGTGTGCTGCCAGAACACCGACCCTCCAGCCCTCTGTCTGTATTACAGTGTACCATATTTGTCAATGGTTTACCACCTTTAAAACTGAAATATGCACTATGACAGATGCATCTTGTTTCTTTTCTATTTAAGAGGATGAACTTTTGGACACTTTTGGAAGTAAATGTCAACTCTTACATTGAAGGGGAATTATTAAAACAAAAGGATAGGGCTTGTTATTGAGCTGCTATGCATTACAATTCCAACAATTGTTAAGTCTTTGGACTTTGACCATACTCTAAATACATTGTAACTATAAACTCTATGTAAATACATTGTAACTATAAACCCTATGTAAATACACTGTAACTATAAACTCTATGTAAATACACTAACTGTAAACCCTATGTAAATACATTGTAACTATAAACTCTATGTAAATACACTGTAACTATAAACCCTATGTAAATACATTGTAACTATAAACTCTATGTAAATACACCAACTGTAAACCCTATGTAAATACATTGTAACTATAAACTCTATGTAAATACATTGTAACTATAAACCCTATGTAAATACACTGTAACTATAAACTCTATGTAAATACACTGTAACTATAAACCCTATGTAAATACATTGTAACTATAAATACACTGTAACTATAAACCCTATGTAAGCCAACGAAGTACTGTTTCCTTGGGATGGCTTCTCTCTTTTTCAGACGAATGACAAGGTTTTAAAGATTTAGAACATGTTTATGTTTTTATCATTAATCAATGTAAGACCTATGTTCGCCCAACTTTTATGGTATTACTGTTAGGAATGTAGACCACCATATGTTAGATGCAGATTCACAGGTGAATGGACAGATTAAAATTGTTTGAGCTTCCTTGATTCTTGGTGATCGATACTATATACACTGTAGAAGAATTCCAAAAGTAACAGATGCTGAATATAACCCTTTTTTTGGTGAATGAGTAAGCATAATAAAATAATTATGTGTGTGTGACTTGATGAAGAGCCTTACAAGCATTGGGCGTGATATTATGTGTTTAACATCAAGCAAGGGCGTAGGAGAAGAGGGCATCCCCACCCACCCCCACCCCTTCATTTCGAATAATATCAGTCATGCAATCGTTAGAATTGAACTAGACGTAACTAAGGCCCGTTTTGTTATTATTATCGTTGCTTAGTTTTAGGGGGGGGGGGCATCTTATATCTCAGTTTTAAAACTACGAATTAGGTTTTCTTTTTTTAACTGATACCCCAATGTATCCAGATTTTCGCATACAATATTGTATGCGACGGCGAAATTGATTTCTGTCCGTGTTTTGACAGTCGGTCATCCAATGCATGATTGATTGAATAATGTTTTACATCCCTCTCGAGAATAGTTCACTCATATGGAGACGTCTCATCCAATGCAAGTAGTATTATGTTTTGAATGATACTAAATAAGTATTCTATTACGGTTATTGCAGAGATCAAAGGAATACCGCGGTCATTATTCTACGATATATCTTCATATGTAATAACCGATTATGAGAAAATTGGTGCTCATCTCGCTTGCACTTCGTATTTTGTTAATACAACAATAAGGTCGATAACCGATAATTCGATTTTATAATCATAAAAATCAATCAATATATGTTGCAAATGACTGAAGAACATTTGTCAATCAGTATAAACAAATCGTCTGCATTCCGAGAGCGATACACATGTAAACATGGCGATGCACAGACTAGTATTCAAAGTAACTGATATAATCCGTTTACATGAAACTAAATACAATGTACTTGATATATCATTTTCAAAATAGATTTAAAATACCCCCACCATCTCACCTTTTTCGTCAGCAAAAAACAATGTTGACCGTTTTGGAAACTGGCATGACATCACATTGCCCTAATTCGTAGCCATATAGGGAAACGATCGGCTGTATATTTATGAGCCGTAGTAGAATAGAAATAGCTTTCTTGTTTTCATGTATGTTGCAGGATAACCTCCTTGGTCTCGAAATGTTGTTTGAAATATAAAGCCTTGGCTTCTATATTCCAAAACAACGTTTCTTGACCTCGGAAGTTATCCTGCAACATGCACGAAAACGCGATCATTTACCCCGAAATTACCCACTGTTTAAACATTCTCCTTTACTCCAAACTTATCCATTGTCTAAACACTGTCATTTACTCCGAAATCATTCCCTGTCATTTACTCCGAAATTACCCAGTCTAAACATTCTCCTTTTAATACTCCAAATTTATCCATTGTCTAAACACTAGTACTGCCATTTACCCCGAAATTATCCACTGTCATTTATTCCGAAAATTACCCAATGTCTAAACACTGTCATTTACTCCGAAATTATCCGCTGTCAATTACTCCGAAATTATCTAATGTTTAAACATTCTCCTTTACTCCAAAATTATCCATTGTCTAAATTCTGTCCTTTACTCCGAAATCATGCATCCACTGCCATTTACTCCGAAATTATCCAATGTTTAAACATTCTCGTTTACTCCGAAACCATCCATTGTCATTTACACCGAAATTATCCACTGTATAAACACTGTTCTTTACTCCGAAATTATCCACTTTCTAAACACTGTCATTTAACTCCAAAATTAGCAACTGTCTAAACACTGTCATTTATCCCGAAATTGTCTGAACACTCATTTCCTCGGGAATTGTCAACTGTAAATGAGAGAAATATTGATAAAGTATTCATTCAGAATATAGTTATTCCTTGGTAACCGGCAAAGATGTCTAAAAATGTCATGATACTATTAAACATTGAGAATTTGTATAAACCGATGAATCCATCAATGTGTATATATTTTGTGTGAGCAGGGTTTTTTTTAGGATTGCATCTTACACTCTCTATCTTTTAATTGGGTCCAGAAAGTTTATCCATCAAGTATAATGTCTCTTGTTGCTGTAAATAGACCCTGTCATTTCAGAATAATTCATTATCTTCATGATATACCATGTTTCGTGTTTGGATGAGCTTAATATATTTTGCTGAACTGAGGTGAAAACTCACCCGATTTTTTTTTTTTTTTATCGAAGTTTGTCTGTTATCTGTTTCTTTTCACATTTTCGACCTTTTCCTTAAGAACCATGTGCACCAGACAATGTAAGTAATGTGGTCCGTGGGTCCCAATCTTTTTTGTTGTTTGAATACAAAATGAATTGGGGATATTACTGATTCATTGAAAATAGCGGCCAATGTAGTCAAGGAAACTCGAGCGAAAGTTTTGTTTTTAAACATATTTTAATTCTTGAAAGTTTTGCACGTAAGTGCCACAAATGTTTAACTATACATTGTGCTAAAGGCCGAAGCAATAAGGATTCTTTATTGTACCTACACCTGTTGTGATACGGGACCTAAGTCTTTAAAGTCGTATCTGAAAATCCGTGACTCGCTTCTAATGCCCGGTACTTGGTGAAGGAGCCGTCACTGTCTATTTGTTCCTGGGGTTTGGTGCGGTGTCAAGATGGAGAGTCAAACCCGGAACCCCTCGAGTGCAAAGGAAACGCCCCCAAGAACTAGGATACCGCGACTGTTCTAATTCATAAAAGAACATTCGATCAAAATGGTAATGCAGAGATGGATCCAGTGGGAAGGGGTGTCGTATTCCGTGGGGGTCAGGACGCCATTTTTTTTTATTATTAAAACGACATCCAAGTCGAGCTTCTCAACCCTTAGATCACAATAAGGGCAAAAAAAAAGTCCATAACGAATGGAACCCCCACCCACCCTTGGAATGTCCTAAATCGGTCCATGTAAATTTAAAGAAACGTGAAAAATGCACTCGAAGATCTAAATGAAAAAATATGGCTTAGCCATGATTAAAATAATGTGGAAACCACAAGTAATTCCCGGTATTTTCCACATATAAGAGGGTTAACATATTAACTAGAGATTAAATGTGACCTTTTATCATTTGGTTATGACTATGTGCAAATAATGATAAATATGTGATACAATTTCCAATGATTAGTTAAATGGAGTTGGTATATTGTAGAATACTCATAAATACTTTTACAATGACAACAATGAAATATTCATTAACGAATTTAACGTAGTATTTTATAATGAAGTTTTGAATTTCTTTTACATTTTCTGTTAATTTTTATACGTCAATCTTTTGACGGGTCGTATTTTGGTATATATTTTTCCATCCCTCTGTTTGCTCTTTCATATTCAGAGTCATATCTTTCACGCTTTGATGCTTATATAACTATAAAAAAAAAACTTAGTCAGTTAATGCAGGAGGGGGGGGGTCATGACCCAAAAATAGGTCATTGTGGCTTTTCGACATTTTATCGCGTCCGGATCGTATCTTACACATTGTGAGGCCTATTAAACGTGGTCAGCTGATGCCTCTTGGGTGAAAGGTCATGACCCGAAACAGGTTACTACTGACTCCTGGTGAAATGTTATGGCTATACACACTCAAATCATGTACGGACCATATCTTGCTCTGTGAGACCTAGGATCATCACACCTAAGTTGATGCATTTAGTGGAGAGGTGTGTAGCGAATTTAAAGTAGGTCACTGTGACCTAATTTTGGGATTGTACGGCTATACGTAAACAGATCTTGTCCGGGTCATATCGTTTACACCATGAGATATTGACCAGTTGGTGGGGAAGGTGCGTCGCCACCCAAAAAGTAGGTCACTGTGGCCTCGTTTTGGAATTGCAGTAGACAGCATCTTTAAGCATGCAGACATAGCTATGCGTTATGTACATGTAGTTCCAGACAGGCGTATCATGTACTTTACCTGTGCACTTTATTCTCATTACATTATTTTTAAAAACTTGCTTACTTGTTTGTTATATAACGCTATACATGAGTATCTCTAATATCGGAGTAAAGCTCGAAAGAAAAAAAGCATTGTCATAATCTTCACAGCCTTAACCCACTTTACAGTGATCTATATTGATTGTTGATTGATGTGCAATGGTTCAAGTGGAAAGACTGTACGCTAGTATTGATGATTTACCCACTAAAACACTCAGATTTCTTGGAAAGACATGCCCGAGACCCGCTTCGAATCGTGTTTAAAGGCTTCCAGAAAAGGAAGTTATAAGATTGCTATAATGAGAACAGTGTTGTGGTAATATACAAAACTTGTGTTGGTTACACAAGTCAAAGACTTTAAAGTTTTGTAATCAAAGAACTTTTAAAAAGTTAAGACATTAATGTGTCACTTACCAGGATATCGTATAATATCAAATTACTAAATTTTGTTTCCTGCATGACATAAGCATTGACATGTGCACGCATTCTAGGTCTGGTTTGATCTTTGTGAAGGTATATACATGTACACAAAGCAATATATCGGAAGTAAATTCAGAAACACAGACACCTAACACGCCACATGCAGCACAGCAGGCCTAATATCCAATTGTTACCAAAAGTTTACTTTCGCTGTAGTTTGATTGTTCTCTTTGGAGAGGTGGACATGCATACCTTACATCCATTTCTCTAAAGAGAATATAGTTCAGTGGTTAAACTACTTGCATTGCAACCGGAAGTTTTTTAATCCCGGCGCCCTGTCAAACCTAAGATGTTTTATGGGACTAGTGACTGTTCCTTCGCCAAACTAAGGATCACGGGTTCTCATACAGATAGATTTAATTTGCTGACAGGTATACAAGTAAATTTGAAGGGGCATTAACTGCAATAATGTCACCAAAAATTGAATTCAATGAAAATTGCTCTCTATTATATATTCCAGTGATAAGACCAGTATTTAATTATTTCAAACACATTTTAACCTCAAAACGGGCACATGAATGTGCATTTGGTGATTAAATAATTCATGTCTTGCAGAAAACAAGTTAACAATGACATCAATTGATATATTAATACAACGGTCAGCTGGGAGGACCTCGCAGCTGACCACGTCACTTATGGCGCAGGACGCTAAACAGCTCCAGATGGGAGAGAGGAGGAAATCCAGAAATCTGTCGAGGACAGGAGAGCTAGACGGGAAGCGAGTCAAAATCAGTGGTCATCCGTACTTACACGAGATGCAGAAGAGAATGCCTTTACCAAATAGGATTATTCAGTCACAGCCGACGCTGTACCAACCATAACAACACGACAATTAAATGAGAGCGCAATATCCATGATCGACGCTGACCGACAGAGACCATACATACATACCGTACATACCATATATACAATATTATACTATACATACTGACCATGCCATACATACTAACCATGCCATACATATATATACCATACCGTACGTACACATACATAAAAAGCACCAAACCAGCCACCCCACAAAGTGTACGCAATATGCACGATATTTTATTTCCACGACTAATTCTGCTTTCCACTTTCTCAAAGACTGTTTCTGTATAAAAAAATATCTGTTGAGATAAAAAGAAAAATGGATAAATAAAAGCCGTGTTACATTACGTAAATTTGGACTTAGACGAGATGTCTGTCTTAGCCATACCCGATATGTTTAACAAAGAATTTTTACCTTTTCGACGAAAACCACTCGTGACACTCGGTACAAAATTGCGTCAATTTATTTCTTCATTTAAAAAAATCTTTGTAAGCTATGTAACTATACAACATCGTGCCATATATGAGTCAATTTTTACTAAATGATTCCTGGAAAACAACCACTTTTCTAAATTATCCTAATCAAATTATTCAAGTGCAGATTATGTTTTTATATCATTACCACTGGGAGAGGTTTTCTAAGTTGCTAGAACTTGTATTCAATCCCTTTATATATTCATACAATAAAATGTTCAAATCACAAAATACCATTGCCACACCCAACTATCTACAATTTCTGCATGTTTTTTACATATTATTTCTTTTCTGAAAACCATACACATCACGTGACTGTAAGAATATTATATACACGTAAGGCGTTCACTCTTCTTTAAAGGAATATACAATAAAATGGAGCCTAAAAATTGTTATTTGCATTTCAACCGTCATATCTTTGCAATTGTTGGTCAAAGCTTTAAGTTCCTCAAAATAATTTACGTTAAGATGTTTTGTAATAAATGCCTTCGATTGTATGATGACGATGTTTAAATATTACAAGAGACAATTTTGTTTAAATTACAAAGCTTTGAAAATGGGAGTGGAATTAAATACTCACTTGATTCTTGTGACTGCTGAATTAGAAGATATTAACCTGAATATAGAACGTAAAGCATGAAAGTGACTAATTTGTGATATTATACGGTGTTATTGGGAGCATGCCTCCAAAGCTCTCTCTATAATTCACCCGGGAATAGTCCCCACCCCCCACCCCACCCCGTGAGTTCTTCGTGAAAGGTTTGCCAGTGGGGAGTGTTGCAGTTCATGCCTTCATGTATTTTCAAAAATTGAAATTATATTTTTTATTTACATTCTACTTTCATTTTAAACGTACCATTTTTATCAAGATTCATACGCACATTGTTCACAACTGCAAAGCATTCATGAGGTAGCGCTGTCATTATTAGTAAAGGTATCAAAGCATTCATGAGGTAGCGCTGTCATTATTTGTAAAGGTATCAAAGCATTCATGAGGTAGCGCTGTCATTATTTGTAAAGGTATCAAAGCATTCATGAGGTAGCGCTGTCATTAAAATTTGTAGAGGTGGCAAACACATTGTAAATGTAAATATATATTCATGGATACTTGCACCCATGCATACTGTTACCAAACTTTGTCAACAAAATTCTAACATGGCCGAAATTGTCGCCTCCATGATGGCTATATGCCATGTCACTAAACTTGGCATAAATGTCCTTTAGCGATGTTAATGAAGTACCTGAAACCAGTTCAGCTCCGAACAGCTGCGTGGACACTCACCAGCCTTGGCACAGAATGTTTCTAACAGATGTTAGCTTCGCGGCTTGTGACCCTGCCTTATTATTTCCCTTGTACTTTGTTGTACGAGTTTTAGAATAGATGTTTAATAACTGAATATACATTATGTATAGATAAAAAAAATGTTGCAGATCGAGTTCAGTGATTGATACAGTGCATAACATAATTATTAGTTAAAAAAGAAGGGAAAAAAACAAGAACGTTTTCAAGCATGCGATTAAAACATGCCTGGTTTTAGCTTTGATCAAACATGTGACATTACGGGCTAATTAAAGGTATCACCCCAGGATTTTCTGAGAAGTGTAGTGGATTTAATAGAAAATTATGGAAGATAAAAGATATATATATATATATATATATATATATATATATATATATATATATATAGCGCATTGAAAGATAAATACAAATATTTATTGGCACAAACACAATTACAATAATTGGCAAACGCCCAATGAACATCAATACATAATTTTTATGTAGTCGAAAGTAATTGACTTCTGTATTCAAAACAGTCTCTAATAAATTTCACAGTAATTTTTAAGACTTTATGTATATCACTGTCAAAATATATTTGTAACATGCATCTTTCATTGTCCAGAGTAATATTTTTCTGTGTTATATCATAAATGTTTCTAAGGTAGGTGTTTCTTAGCTTAGAATAAGATTTACATTGAAAAAGAAAATGAATTTCATCCTCGATCACACCAGTATTGCAAGCATTACAACATATTTCATTCATTGAGGTGGAATTATATCTACCACTTTCTATCGCAAGTTTATGTGCACTTAATCTAATTCTACTAAGAGAGGATCTCTCAGATCTTTTTCTTACATAACATCTACAACCAGGTGTGAAATTGATGGTGGAGGACTACAAATGTTTAATGAACCTGAGAGATCAATATGTATTATACATGTATTTTGATAAATTCAGCCAATATAGTACCACGAATTACACTAGTATGTTACGTAGCTGTTTGTTGTGTCCCTCACCAATCTCATGTATTAAAGATATCATTCAAACTATTAAAAAAATTAAATGAATAAAATTTGGTTTCATAACAGGTGTTCGAGAGACCAAGGACCTTTCTTACATTGATGTCATAATCTGATAATTACATAGAGTGCTGACGGCGTGCACGTTCTAGGAAAGGAAGTCTCGCGACGGCTTAATTGGCATTTGTTAGACGGCATCTGGATTCGTCGATAGGAAGTCAATTGTCATCACGTGATTTTCTTAGAAATCTCGTGAGTTCATTCTCCTGTGATTGAGGTCTTGCATTGTACGTCTGTCAAAATTTTACATGATTATTTATAAAGACGTGTTGCAAAAATCGCGCGACATGAAAGTCAATGTGTACTTTGTTTTAATGCTCCTCTGTTGGTGCAACCCCCCCCTCCCCCCCCCCCCCCCCCCCCATCTGCTGGTTCTGTATCCCCCTGCTGGTTAAGTCCTAAGGCATCGTTTCGGAAGATTTTCTAGTGTGTCTTGTAATGCATATATCGGAGCAAAGACACAGATAGTGTAGGTAAGAAAGAGTCACGTGATTATTCAAGGCACGTTTTAGCACACGTGAACTTTTCTGATTATGTAAACTTCATATACATTTGACTTATTTTCTCCATCATTGCCCTCGTCCGAAAATAAATATTTTCTTTGACTATTTGATAATAAAACAAAACAGAAAAAGTGAATAGGTTGGTTGCGTTCGTTACAAGATCGCTTTTTTTTTAAAATAAGCAAACATCAAATCGACAAAGCTGAAAAATCACTAATGAAAACATATGAATTCAAAACTGAAAATGGGCTGGGTGGGAGGGAAGGCTATGGCACAGAAATACAAAAGCAACCTTTCTTGCTTGTAACGAACCTCGCACTGCCCGAACACTGACCAGTAGTAGTATATATACTGAGCACAAAAGCACTCGTGCATGAGCTCAGAAACCCGCGAAATGTATTTACGAAAAATGACTACATGCAAAACGTAAAGAAATGAATTTCTTCTCAAGAACCAGTGGGCCAATTTCAGCAAAAACTTTACACAAAGCATCTTTAGGTAAAGGGGATTCACAATTGTTTGAAGAAAGGGATACATAGTAAAAAATAGAGTGGTTGTCTTAAATAAAATTAAGAATCACAGGGCTAGAGAAGAACTTAAATAAACCTCCCTGACAATGTAGATTCCATTCTTTTTTTCAAACCATGATTCCCTGGGATATGATAGAACCACAGTAGGGGGTCATATCGGGTAATAATTTCAACCAAAAAAATCTTGTTTACATGAGTAGCAGAACCATGATTAGCCAAATCAACAACATATGGAACCATCCTCAGGTAGTGCAGATTCAAGTTTGTTCAAACCATTGCCATGGGGGTTAGGGTGAGGTCTAAATACGGTATCAACGTTTTAGATGGTAACATGTGGAGAAATTCTTTAACATTTTCCCCCAGGAACAGCAGGGTTAATCATATATTGATATACAATCATCCTCGAGAAGTGCAGATTCATGTTTGTTCAAATGATGGTCCCAGAGGTTTGGAGGGTTTAGATGGAGCCTTAAAGGTGCATGGGCACGATTTCAATCTGATTAAAATCAGATCCTCCTAAGATCCGCTCACTTAGATCGCCTAGTGTAGCGATTTAAGTGAGCGGATCTTAGGATCTGATTTTAAATCAGATTGGCACGATTTGAGCTGAAAATGTTCAAGTTTTATTTTTCCATTTTTATTGTTTGCAATGCTTCAAATGTTTGCTAATCATTAGAAATACCTTAGTTAAGCATTCTAAACATTAAAAATGCAAAAAGAAAATTTGAAAATTTTCGGCTCAAATCGTGTCCATGTCCGTTTAATACATAAGAATATATAGAGAAAACCATACCTCTCAAAACCAACAAGACTATGATTAGTATGCAAGCACCCTCAGTGAGTGCAAATTCAAATTTGTTTGAATCAGGGTTCCAGGAGGTAGAGTGGGATCAAAGTTTTACGTAACCATATGAATATTTTTTTAAATAACTATAAAATCTTATTCTCATGAGAAGCAGCGTCCTGATTATTTATGTAAGTATTCAATGTGGTGATGATTCATATTTGAATCAACTTGTGACCATCAAGGCTATGTCGGGGCTGAAACACGGAGTCCAAATTTTACATGAGAAAGGATTTTTTTTTTTTCACGAGAAGTAGGGTCATGCAAAATCATATTAATAAGTAAACATTACCAAATGTATAGATTCAATTTTTTTTTTTTAAATATTGAAACATCCCCATATTGTGTGGATTCAAGATTCTTTAAGTCACAATTCTGTGGGGCTAGGGTGGGGCCATAATATGGGGTCATAATTCTTCATAGGAATAAAGAGGGAAGAACGTGCAGGAGGAAATAGGGAACCAGGTGAGCATTTTAGCCAATTGACCTCTTGTAAAAAATTGAAAATTCAGTGTGTCAAAGGAAAGGTGAAGATAACGAACAGTGATCTATCTCGTAACTCCTATAAGCAATACAAAATAGAGAGTTGGGCAAACACGGACCCCTAGATATACCAGAGGTGGGATCAGGTGCTTAGGAGGAGTAAGCATCCCCTGTCGACCGGTCACACCCGGCGTGAGCCCTATATCTTGATCAGGTAAACGGAGTTATCCGTACTCAAAATCAGTGTGCCAAGAACCACAGGGGCTAAGCCCGTTTTGGGCCCGAACTTTGTGATACCATAAATATATATATTTAAATCTATATTTATGGTATCACAGAGTTCGGGTCTAAAACGGGCTTAGCCCCTTATGCCAAGAACGGCCTAACAATCGGTATGAAACAATTCAGACAGCATTTTACCCAATGATAGGTTGTATTGGCAAACTATATCGTTATAACGACCATAGAATTTGAGAAATGCTGACTTTAAACGAGACTGTTGAAACCCCTGCACCATCAACTTGTTTGTCAGTAGCCTGCCTTGATTTCAAAACTGACCATAAGCAGAACAAGCACTTGCATATCGAATCAGTTGAGAAATATTAACACCATAAGCAGGTGATAATGGAATATTGCTACATAAATATGGGAAGCTGAAATCATCCCGTTTATCATAAAGTTGAGTTATTAGTTTGCCGTTAACATCTATTTTCAATAAAATATCTAAGTATGAAGCAGAAGTGGACGACTTAGTGGTGTCTTTTATTTCGAGTTTACTTGGATATATCGAATCAACATGTGAATAAAAATCATTATTGTTAATAGATAATAGGTCGTCGATATATCTAAATGTCGAATTGAAGGCCACAGCAAGATATTTTTTCTTCTCATGTAGAAGTTTTTGAATACATCTGCTTCATAAGAATATAAAAACAGGTCAGCTAACAAAGGATCACAATTCGTGCCCATGAATTCCAACAGACTGTTGGAAGACCTGA
Organism: Ostrea edulis; assembly: GCF_947568905.1. Taxonomy (NCBI): domain Eukaryota; kingdom Metazoa; phylum Mollusca; class Bivalvia; order Ostreida; family Ostreidae; genus Ostrea; species Ostrea edulis. The sequence goes on from NC_079167.1 coordinate 67,342,278, forward strand.
TCACCAAAGACTACGAAGATATTGTCAATGAGGAACTCAAGCATATTTTTCAATTCAACTTCAGAGTACCTGTGCGTGAAATGAGAGTGCTGTTTAACAAAGTAATAATCACTAGATATGAATATTTTCGTTTTTCAATTTTGCTGAGGAAGCAACTGTCTATGATATCAAAAAGTCTAGTCTTTATAATCTATCGTGAGGAATGGTCGTTGATTTGAGAAAAATTTTGCGATTTCAAATTTACCAAAAAGTTCTTTAGAATTTTTTAGAATCCACATTTGAGATTTACACCACTTCTGGCATATGTAGCCGCACCGTACGTTTGAAGTTTCTCCTTCAAATCTGTTAATATTTTCGTGAGGAGCAAAGATGGGACTTGGTAGAACATTTACTGGATCCAGCAATGTATCTTTGTTTGTAAGGGTTTTGATGAAGTTTAGGAATCCATTATAGGTACGGTAACTCATATTCATCCGACCCATTGTCTGGGATATTAAAGGTGTCTAAAACTGAAGCATGGTTTTGAAGAATTTTATCTTTTGAAAGGACAGTTGGAATTAAGTACGATTACCAAAAGTGGAGTTAATGCCAAGTTCGGTTGTTTTATTTATTATATATATATATATATATATATATATATATATATATATATATATATATGCTGGATTTCCTCATTGACAATATCGTAGTGGTCTTTGGTGACCAGGTCTTCCAACAGTCTGTTGGAATTCATGGGCACGAATTGTGCTCCTTTGTTAGCTGACCTGTTTTTATATTCTTATGAAGCAGATGTATTCAAAAACTATATATATATATATATCTATATTTTACATGCCAAGTTCGTTTTTAAAAAATGAGCCTTACAGACAAAGACACTGTTATTACAAGCTTTGTCAGCTGGAAACAAAACAAATTCCTCATGTGGTGAAATATTTGGTGTTCCATCGACAGTATTTAATACTATTGTGCTTCGAAAAGAATTCCAAAATGCAAGTTTCTAAACCCTAATCTGGGCTGATCCACAGGCCTCTGCATCTCTATCAATACGCCGTAAGATGTGCAGTAAGGGGCGTATGTATATCCCCTCTATAAATGAATACATCAGGTATACAAAGACTCCCCGCCCCCTCGCCGATTCGGATTCGAATTTGAGATTGCGTACTTCTAAACTAGTAATTATTCTTTTCAATACATATTTCACGTTTTTATTTAATCTTTTATAAAACTTATATATATCGTATATTGGTCACCTATATGCCATTATTTTCCGCAATATAGTTTCAAAGAACAATAAAAACGTCGTATTTTTAGTACGTGTATTTTAAAACCTTCAAGGATTTCAATGTCCTTGATACATCTGGTCAACATAAACTGGTTCATATCGTTTTCCGTCTTTCCGTGAAACGTCCTCTGTATATCCCTTTACAGTCGACAGGCACTTGTTATTGTAGTCGATTCTATGAACTTTTACAATGCGAGTATATATATATTTATTATATACCCATCTGATGATCCGTGCCTGTCAACTCGACGTGATCCGACTCTTCGGATCAAGTTACTGTAGTAATAATATATATATATATATATATTTTCCCCTTTCTTTATGTTCAATTACCATGAAAAATACATGCATATATTTAAGAAATATCTTTCAGTTTTTGAAAGTATATATGGCACGATATACCTCAGTCCCCCTTAGTTACACCTGTATATTGAATGCATCACGTTCCAAGAAAAATACACCTGTGTGAGGGGGCCCCGAGGTATATCATCGCCCATACCTTCTAAAATTGAAACACTTTTCTTATCTTTACATTTTAATAATTTTAACTGCATTTGATAGGCAGTGGTTAGGCCTGGCGCATTCATATTTACGCCGTCATTAGCCTATTTCAAGAGTTGAAAATGTATGAGATATTAAGCTTCAGTTTCAGTAAGACCGTGGAGAAAGAAACACAGTGAATGTACATATCATATATACAGAGAACAGCTGACAACTGTTTTCGATATCAGTAGATAATGTTTGGGTAGTAACAAAATCTCTGTGACACACATTCCTGTCACAAATACAGTACACATATACTGTACTGCTGTGACCATTTAACCTTAACGACCGTTCTGGCTATCAGTCAAGTTCTAGAGGGTCGAACATTTTCAGAAATTCGTGGCCCTCTTGAAGCAATGAAACAATAGATACACTGTGGTCAAATAAACCTATATACCCAGTAAACATGCACTTTCTGACCACAACAAATCATGTTACCAGATTATCAAGAGGTGAACTTTAATTTCACTGATTACTATGCCAGTCTAGAAACATCCCAGTAAGCGTACACCAATAAAGAAACAGTTATAAGGGAAGCTTTTCTCGGAACATGGATATCCGTTCGTCGGTTTAAATCGTACAATCAGTGTTCGTTTTTAAAAAAACGTCTTCCTGCTTCTGCCTTTCATAAAATATTAATAATTAATGAATCCATAGTCATCCTGCTTTAAGAATTGTAAGCACATTTCATACACAAGACATTGTATCGCTTGGGTTCGAATTTCCGATTCAAGAGTTAAGGAAGAATGCTACACAAGAGAGATTTGACATGGGTGAAAAGAGGAGGATATGTGCAACAATGTTTTGATATTGGGCGCACTTGTTTCAGAAATTTATCACATGACTTTTTGACCCAGTTTGTCTTAAGAAACGAGTGGGAAATCGGCCGAATATATGTAAAAACAAAAAATTATGTATTTTTCAAAGAACATCTGCATAACAGATTTCATAAAATGTAACCCATGTAAGTTTAAAAATCATAATTGATAATCAGTTTTATATTCAAACATTTCGTTCACAAACACTGCAGACTGAGCTGTAACTTTCACAGAGAAGCGGTGTTGATCGTATCATCCAGCATTCGGAAACAAAAATGTAAAAAAAAACAAACTTGCCTTTTAACTCACGTCTGTCTACTTTATGCTAAACTCTTTTAATGAATGAAAAATGGACAAATAACGAGCAAGAAAATTTTTATCTATATTTTCCGCCATATTGTTTTCCATGTGCCCGCTCTAAATTTATCGGGCGATCCGGGCTACTTTTCGCTCGACCGGCGGCTTAAAAATACTTGAAACAAGTTACTTGCCCGCTTCCGGAAGTATCAACCGGCTTGACCCGGGCGATGAAACAAGTGCGCCCATTGAAATCTTAAATTTTCTTTATGTAGGACTTCAATAAACTCAGTTTTAGTAGAAAGCAATCTGAATAGAAATGTAAAACTTCTGCTGGACTCGAACCCGCGAACCACAGTTCAGCAGACGACGTACTAACCTATTGAGCTATTCAGATAGGCAATAATCTTCGAAATGAATAGACAAATGTTGCTGATATTTACATTTTCATCCATGTTTTAAAAGGAAGTCAGCCATTATGACGATGTAGAGAACCTCTAAGTCTATAATAGTAAATAAAAACCCAAGCGGTATATTGATTGATTGATTGTAACTTGTTTAAAGTCCCTCTCGAGAATTTTTCACTCATATGAAGACGGTCCCAAGCGGTATAATGACCTGTGGTATTATAGGTACTTTGTACTTACGGGGGGGGGGGGGGGGGGGTCGGCATTTTAAACAATCCTTTATTTTCCAAGGCCTCAGTTTGTTGTAATGCTAATATAATAATTAGAAAAATTTAATGGTGTATCAGTTTTTGTTCAGAGAGCTAGGATATATAATTTGTTGATAACCAGATTTTTTGTGTGCAGTCATTCAATAATTGAAATCCTCGAAAATTGATCGACCACGAAATGTTATGATTTCCGATTTGTGTTTTGCTATCGTTTGAATTGCATGCAGAATCCTCGGCGTTACATGATTTTATCTCTGAATCGTGTACCATAAGGCTACTTCTGGCAGAACGTCGGAATCCCCATCTGTGGATTGTGGTTCCAAGAAAACTATCGTATACTCTTTGAAATATATCAGGGGCGGATCCAGGAATTCTGGTTAGGGGGGAGGGGCGTGGAATTTTTTCCAGAGGCAGGGGGTCTGGGGGCACCCGGAAGCTCCTGAATTTTAGTGATTTTAAGAGTTATAGCTTCATAGGTGAATTACATCCCCTCTTACAAACAGAAACACACCTTTATCAACTCTACTCAAATGAGGCAAAATTTATCATCAGTAAATTTCTTTCTAGTCAAACTTATTTGCTTGTCATTGAGCTGTGATTTGAGTCAACTTATTTGTATTTCTTGGAATTGAATCCCTCCCCCCTCACATTATAGGCGGATCCAGGAATTTGTGAAAGGGGGGGTGTCTAGCACTTGATCGATCTTTTAGCTACTTTTCACAATCTCCAACCCCACCCATTTACACCTTTTTTGCTTGTGTACATAACATTTTAATAGGGAGATCTTGAGACAGTTTATATACATGTAACATGTTAGGGAGACCTTGAGACAGTTTATACAAGGAAATGATTTCGTTTTTACTACTTGTTTCTCACGTTCTGGTCATTTTTATCCCTATACTCAGATCTGATTTTAAATCTAAAAAAAAAAAAAAAAAAAAAAAAAAAAAAAAGCTGATTTAAAGGTTACTTCCAATAGGCCAGGGGGCTGCGGTAAATAGTGCAAAATCCTGCATTCTGAGCATTTCCTGGCACTTCTTTTTCACTTTTAAATTGTCTGCTTCTTAAACAAAACTTTTATGTTACATATACTTTTTAAGAATTTGAAGTGATACTAGTATCTGAAGAAAATATCGTAAATACATATCAGTGTTTCATCTTACCGGTATTCATCGTGAAATTAAATGATATACTGGTGTTGATAAATTTGAATGATGCTATTACAATCAAGTATCCACCTTTCATATCATTTCGATGCAAAGTCTCGTTAAAATTGAATAACTTAATTTTTTTTGGTCCGCAAAAAAGGGGAGAGGTCTGGAACATCCCCCCCCCCCCCCTCTGGATCCGCCCTTGCACCTTTTCATCACATCATTCACATGTTACGCCTCTTGCCTCAACAGATGTAGATTTATTTTTATTTTTTTTTAATTATAATAGCCAATAAAAAAAATAATGCATGACTTTCGGAGGGAGGGAGCGGCTGCAAAAAATTAAACCAAGATGTATATAAACAATTCTCAAGAAACGCATACTAGTATCTCTAATGAAAAAAAAAATATAATCAACTCGGAATCTTATACGGTTATCCATTTATATATGTACAGTATTAGAGCAAGATATAATGCTTATTTCTCCTACTGATGTAAAATACGGAGTTAGGGACTTTATGTATGTTGACATTCACCTTTTAGAATCAATTATTATAGATATGATTTCATTTTCCCTCTTTTTATAGTACGCACTGATTTGTAACCTAAACTTTGAAAATTTTAGGGGGGTTGGGGTTGCCCCCATCCCCCTCTAAATCCGCCAGTGTATGTGTATGAAACAAATCACTGTTTGTAAGTCATAATGTCGTGTTAAAGTCTTCACATACAATTGCTTTTAAATACCATGGGGCTAATCTCTCCACAATGAATATAATGGCACATACGTTGCTCCTCGGCAGCTGTTCACGGGATGTTTGTTGGACTCTACCCTTAACGCTGTTCTCGAGATTTTGCAAACTTTTTTATGGATTCATTTGAGTATTCAGCTCAATTCTTTTTAAAATATACAGCATTATCAAGAAATATAGAACTTAGCCATTAAAGAAACAAATTTCATTTTTTAAAAATGCAAGTGGGAATATGAACTGCGACTTTTCACGACGGCATACTATAGTACTTCATAAATGAAGGAGTTTCAAGTTTGTTCAAATTAAATGACACGTTTAAGTCATATAATCAAGAGAATAGCTTCAAATTATATCCCGCAGGCTCGGGTTGGGGTCGGGGGTGGGGGGGGGGGGGGGCAACGATTTGGTTTGACTTTTAAATAGAAATAGTCTGCGATATACACTTCTCAAAATTGACATTCAACAGAAGTGATTACATGTGCTTATAATTGTACAAGTTGTCTCATATTCGTCTTCGCTAGCCAAGGAGTCCACTTTCATCATGGTGAGAGTAGATTGGGACCATTGGGTGGCGCAGATGTCATATAATTCAGACATCCAGTGACTAACCCCCTCCCCTCCCCATCCAAGAAGGTGAAGGTAGGTTTACGTGTCTCTTAAAGATATCAATACGTCAACCTGAATCCAAGAGACCTTGTTGGCAGGTTTTCCGAAAATTGGATTTCAATGGATTCACTACAGGTCAAACAGGTGACACCATTTGTTGTTTATATAGCGATTATAGCGGCTTACTAAAGGCACTGTACTACCGTTGGTTGACATAAGTTACCATTGGCAAATTTATTTTATCATTGGTACAACAATGGTACCAATGTTGCCAATAAAATTTACCAATGGTAAACATTTCTGCAGACAACCTAGAGCTCTATTAGGGTTGGCAACTCTATTTATGACGTAATCAAAAATGGCGGGCATCGCGTACACACTGTACACACTGAAAGAAACCGATTTTGTATGACACCTTTCCCCCCTTATAAATCTTTGCAGGCATCAACAAAAGACAATTTCAGACATATTGCTTTAAACATGGCCCTGCTTAGACGGAAATGGGTTTTAAAAACACCGCGTGTTACTGTAAGTGCTATATAGCAATCTCCCAGTCTAACCATTTCGTCAGAAGAGAAAATACATCTTCGTTAGCCAAAGGGTTTTTGGTCCATCTCGCTTCGCATTTATTGACCGAAAACTCTTGGCTAGCGAAGATGGACAAAATTATCTGCAAGGGAAAGTAATTAATATGACTTCAAAATATATTTCTAAACGCAACTTATTCACAAAGGTGATATGAGCGTATATCTTTGAGATTACGTACTAATTGATCAGTATACCAATGGTACCATTGTTGAATTTTTCACCATTTGTAAAACAAACTCGTTCAGAGTACACAAGGATCCAATGGTACCAATGACTTAAAGGTCGATTCAATGCGATATTATATAAGATTAAAACTGATCCCAGGGACAAAGCGAGCTTAAGTTTGATGTTTCAAAATATCTATTTCGCTTAATAATGCCAAAATAGAATATACTAAACCAATATTAATTTGCAACTATAAATTTAACGAACTGACCATTCAAACATCGATTTGTTGATCTAATTGATTTGAAATAAAAGTGTACCGAGAAGCGGTCTCTCAGCCAAGATTGATCACGCCCACCGTTGCTTCACTTGAGTGATTAAGACAGAGACTACCACAACACTAGAAAATTGCTTGGGATTATGATTTGTTGATAACCAGCTTTTTTATGTGCAGTCATTCAATAATCTTAAGATCCTCGAAAATTGATCGATCACGAAATGTTATTAATTCCTATTTGTGTTTTGCTCTCGTTTGAATTGCATACAGAATCCTCGTCGCTACATGATATTATCTGTAATATGTACCAGAAGGTAACCTTTGGCTGAGCGTCGATCTGTGGATTGTGGTTCCAAGAAAACGATCGTATATTCTTTGAAATATGTGCATCAAACAAGTCAGAATATCGTGTTAAAGTCTTCGCATACAATTGCTTTTAAATACTATGGTGCTAATCTCTCCCACAATGAATGCAATGGCACACACAGTGGCGGATTTAGGGGGTGCTTGTGGACAGAACTTCCGGTACCCCCCCTTCTTGTATTTTTAAATGTTCAATTCCTTGGGTATTTCGGACGTATTTTTGATAAGATATGTAACTTCAAAGTTTATCTATTTCAAATGAATACACAAACCTCGCATAGAAACCGTTTTTAAAAATGTCATATCACCGATCATAATATATAAACTCTGAAGTTACATATTTTATCAAAAATACGTCTGAAATACCCAAGGAATTGAACATTTAAAATTACAAGAAGGGGGGGGGGTACCGGAAGTCTTGTCCACAAGCACCTGTGGTTTGGGGGCGGGACCCCACCCCCTTTATGCTCTTCTCAGTCTTCAACAAGTGAAGTGTTTATTATTTTTGTTTTGAATTCTATAAAGGATGTGATGACTTTAACAAGAAGTTCAGTTTAACATGCTTTAAAATACACCATTCTGAATAAATCTTTAAAAAAAATTTACCGGGGAACCCCGGACCCCCTTAAGGAGAGGGGGTTAACCCCCTCTCACGCCCTCCCCCCTCGGGCTTCAATTCGTGCTCCTCGGCAGCTGTTCACGGTGTTTTGTTGGAAACGACCCAACATTATCTATCCTTAAGCTGTTCTGAAGATTAATGGATTCATTTGAGCATTGAACGCAATTCTCTTTTAAATTCATAACACTACATAGAAATATAGAAGTTGGCCATTTAAGAAACAAATTTCATTTTTCCAAAAATAGATGAGGGTATGAACTGCGACTTTTCACAACAGCATACAGTTACATAAAAACAGCATACAGTTACATAAAAACAGCATAAAGTTACATAAAAACAGCATACAGTTACATAAATGAAAGAGTTTCAAGTTTGTTCACGTTCAAGTGAGATAATCAAAAGAATCGCTTCAAATCAGATCCCGTGGGCTCAGGTTGGGGTCAAGGGGGGACGATTTTACTTTAAAATATAGAAATAGTCTGCGATATACACTTTTCAAAATTTACATTCAACAGAAGTGATTACATGTACTTATAATTGTACAAGTTGTATCATATTCGTCTTCGCTAGCCAAGGAGTCCACTTTTATCATGGTGAGAGTAGATTGAGACTATTGGGTGGCAAAGATGTCATATGATTCAGACATCCAGTGACTAACCCCCCCCCCCCCCCCCCCCCCCCCATCCAAGTCCAAGGTCAAGGTAGGCTTAAATGTCTCTTAAAGATATCAACCTGAATTCAAGAGCCTTTGTTGACAGGTTTTCTGAAAATTGGATCTCGATGGATTCACTACAGGTCAAACAGATGACACGATTTGTTCTTTACACAGCGGCCTACCAAACTATGTATAAGTTTCCAGTGTAGGTCGATTCGATGCGATATTATACAAGTTTAAAGCTGATCCCAGGAACAAAGCGAACTTAAGTTTGATGTTTCAAAATATCTATGTCTCTATTGCCAAAATAGAATATGCTAAACCAATATTAATTTGTAACTATATATTTAACGAACTGACCATTCAAACATCGATTCATTGACCTAACTGATCTGAAATAAAAGTGGACCGAGAAGCGGTCTCTCAGCCAAGATTGATCACGCCCACCTTTACGTTGACTGATCAAGATAGAGACTATACCACAACACGAGAAAAGCTAGCTCACTAGTAGGACAGTAGAAGTTCCCTCTACACTGCCCACTACAGAAGAAACGTTAAGGTGAAATAAGAGGAAAATATCTCCATTATTCGCAAACATCAAGAGGAAGACGATTTATATAAAGAAATATAGATAATCAGTAATCCCCGTTTCACAAATATATACATATTCAGTAATCTCTGTTTCACAAACATATGGATAATTAGTCATCTCTGTTTCACTGTGTATCCACGGAGTTTACTGAACGGCATAAAACATCAATATTTGGTTAGCTAATTAATGAACCTCCCTCTTTAAAAAAAATCATGAATTTCAATATAAATAACACTACGTTTAAGTGGTGTTTTTTTTAAAAAACATCATTTTGATCTTTGTCTAAATCAATATTGTATTCTTATACTCAACAGTGCATGAAAGTGTTTTGTAATTCAAGAGACTTATTGAAATATACACTGTAGTTGACTCACATAGATAACGGATTTGTTTATAACTTTACATTGTACTGAGTCTGGTGTCAAGCTGAAGATGTTGACAACAAACTTGACCCTATGTCGTGGAGGGTTTTCAGAAAACGACGACAACGATATCTGAGGTGCAATTTAAAAGGACGGGGTTACAATGAAAAGTAATACCCCTGTACAGTTATAGAGGTTATCTCTGGAGTGTAGTACTATAATGTATTCGGAACTCTGTACAGCAATTTCTGAAGTCTCGTTGAAATCTCATGAAATTTGTGATTATACCCAGTAGTAATTTCTTTCACACAGCACTCACCGTGTTAGCTGCAGAACTGTAGCTCTCTGAAAAAATATTTTGACATAACAGAGTGCTACAGATCCACCCCTTATAAAAACCTTCGATTTACGGCGCACAAATAGCTGCGCACGGTTGAGGCCTTATATCGTTGTATTCTTGAGTTGCTGTCTCATAAATTTTAAAATATCAAAAAATTCTTAATATATTTTCCTACTATACTTGTGTATACACTTTGAACGCTGCACATAAACTAAAACCTTTTTCAGATATAAAGAGCATATTTCAAAAACTGTAATATCTTAACGATATAGTACACCAAGTACATTCATTATTTAAATCAAATTTGAAAAATATTCACAGTAACATGTATGTACACTTCGAATAAAAAGATATAATAGTTAACGGTGTATAGTGTTGGTTTTGTTTTGTTGTTTCTTTATTTTCGGGTGATGAAGGTGGCTTGCATTGCAGATAAAATGCATAAACCGCGTTATGCAATTTTTTTTTTCTGCAATGATTGCTACCTTCATCACCCGATGAAACAACAAAGAAAGACATTTTATTGTTTATATTTTTATGTTTTATTAAACATATAAACTAGAATTAAGACCTAAGATACCACGTGGTTTACCCATTTGTTACGTTAAACGAAACAGTCAATGCACTTTTGCCCTTGATGACACTTCATATGGTAATGATTTTGCAGACAGGTTGCAGGGGCGGATCCAGGAATTGCAGTTGGGGGGGGCGTAACTTTTTGAGGCAGGGGGTCTAGGGGACCGCCTTGAGGCCCTCAGTGGGTCCAGGGGTGAAGCCCCCGGAAGCTCATGGATTTTACAGATTTTATAGGGTTTCAAATATGTCTCCTATGTAGTCATTTTTACTATTTTCTGTCATTTTTCATAGAGAGAAATCAATGAAATGACGCAAATTTTAGGGATTTTTGGAAAAAATAAAAGTTTTCCCAATTCAACAAAACTCCTTAAATCCGCCACTGGGTGGTATTAGAAAACCGGATTGATGTAGTTTGCAAAAACATGTATTTTCATTGCATGATGAAAGCAATGTCAATTTCAAAAGAAACTAGTTCTAATTGTAACGGGGACCGTTACATATGTTCCCCAAACCTCCCCCAATTAAAAAGTGATGTCCTTGTGAATGTATAGGAAAAAATCATTTTATTTTAGCCTTTAATTACATGTAGTACGTTCAATATGGTCATTTCAGTACCAAAAAAAATGAAAGAAAGCGTTGCACGCGCATACACGCGCACGCGTGTATGATTCCGAATTTTTGTTGATGTCGTTCAACAGGCATGTGTATCATATACCCACAGTGTGAATTTCATAACGTTTCCACCAAATACAAGGAAGTTATAGCGATTTTAAAATCGTCCAATCAAAATTCAGCACACGTACATGCACGTGCTGAGCAGTAATTCTAACCACAACAATTTGTAAGGAGTAACAAGACACATCTAAACCATTAATATCAATAGAATTTGATGAAAAACAAAAACGTTATCGTCCTTTAAAAATTGAAAATTTAAAAACGTTGCACGCGCATGCGCGTGTGCGTTGGCATTTTTTCTTACACCAATATATAGATACACATATTGTCTACATATGCTGTGAATATCATCTCATTCACTTCATAAACAAGATAGTTACAAACGTTTTAGTATTATCCAATCAAAATGAAGCGCACGTGCATGCACGTGCAAATTGGTAATTTTGACCATGCAAATCAGTTAAGAGTCTCAATATCTACCTATGATATGAATTTCAAGCCATTTCAATGAACAACAAAAAAGTTAGACTGATTCCAAAGTTAGCGTACAAATTTTGTAATGCGCGTGCACGCGCATGCGTGCGCGTGCTGGCAAAATAACTATTATTTTTCATATGTACAAATGATATACTATCATCCTATTTAGGTTTTATATCGCTTCCTTCAATATTCTGATTTTCCATTTTTTGTACCAAAATTGCAATGCACGTGCGCGCGCGTGCATGCACGTGCAAACAAAATGACTATCACTATGCACATCTCCAAACGCTATACTATCATCCTGGAAAGTTTCATATCGATCCCTTTTGTAGTTTCTGAGAACACTACCGGACAAAAAAGTACCGGAGAAAAAGAATAATAATAACTAGTTCTAATTGTAACGGGGACCGTTACATATGTTCCCCAAACCTCCCCCAATTAAAAAGTGATGTCCTTTTAAATCTATAGCAAAAAATCATTTTATTTTAGTCTTTAATTACATGTAGTACATTCAATATGGTCATTTCAGTACCAAGAAATGAAAGAAAGTGTTGCACGTGCATACACGCGCACGCGTGTACGATTCCGAATTTTTGTTGATGTCGTTCAACAGGCATTTGTATCATATACACACAGTATGAATTTCATAACGTTTCCACCAAATATAAGAAAGTTATAGCGATTTTAAAATCGTCCAATCAGAATTCAGCACACGTGCATACACGTGCTTAGCAGTAATTCTAACCACAGCAATTTGTAAGGAGTACCAAGACACATCTAAACCATTAATATCAATAGAATTTGATGAAAAACAAAAACCTTATCGTCCTTTAAAAATTGAACATTTAAAAAACGTTGCACGCGCATGCGCGTGTACGTTGGCATTTTTTTATTACACCAATATATAGATACACATATTGTCTACTTATGCTGTGAATATCATCTCATTCGCTTCATAAATAAGATAGTTACAAACATTTTAGTATTATCCAATCAAAATGAAGCGCACGTGCATGCGCGTGCAAATTGGTAATTTTGACTATGTAAATCAGTTAAGGGTCTCAATATCTACCTATGATATGAATTTCAAGCCATTTCAATGAACAACAAAAAAGTTAGACTGATTCCAAAGTTAGTGTACAAATTTTGGAATGCGCGTGCACGCGCATGCGTGCGCGTGCTGACAAAATAACTATTATTTTTCATATGTACAAATGATATACTATCATCCTATTTAGGTTTTATATCGCTTCCTTCAATATTCTGATTTTCCATTTTTTTGTACCAAAATTGCAATGCACGTGCGCGCGCGTGCATGCACGTGCAAACAAAATGACTATCACTATGCACATCTACAAACGCTATACTATCATCCTGGAAAGTTTCATATCGATCCCTTTTGTAGTTTCTGAGAACACTACCGGACAAAAAAGTACCGGAGAAAAAGAATAATAACTAGTTCTAATTGTAACGGGGACCGTTACAGATGTTCCCCAAACCTCCCCTAATTAAAAAGTGATGTCCTTGTGAATCTATAGGAAAAAATCATTTTATTTTAGCCTTTAATTACATGTAGTACGTTCAATATGGTCATTTCAGTACCAAGAAATGAAAGAAAGCGTTGCACGTGCATACACGCGCATGCGTGTATGATTCCGAATTTTTGTTGATGTCGTTCAACAGGCATTTGTATCATATACCCACAGTATGAATTTCATAACGTTTCCACCAAATATAAGGAAGTTATAGCGATTTTAAAATCGTCCAATCAGAAATCAGCACACGTGCATGCACGTGCTGAGCAGTAATTCTAACCACAGCAATTTGTAAGGAGTACCAAGATACATCTAAACCCCTAATATGAATAGAATTTGATGAAAAACAAAAACGTTATCGGCCTTTAAAAATTGAACATTTAAAAAACGTTGCACGCGCATGCGCGTGTGCGTTGGCATTTTTTGTTACACCAACATATAGATACACATATTGTCTACATATGCTGTGAATATCATCTCATTCGCTTCATAAATAAGATAGTTACAAACGTTTTAGCATTATCCAATCAAAATGAAGCGCACGTGCATGCGCGTGCAAATTAGTAATTTTGACCATGTAAATCAGTTAAGGGTCTCAATATCTACCTATGATATGAATTTCAAGCCATTTCAATGAACAACAAAAAAGTTAGACTGATTCCAAAGTTAGCGTACAAATTTTGTAATGCGCGTGGACGCGCATGCGTGCGCGTGCTGGCAAAATAACTATTATTTTTCATATGTACAAATGATATACTATCATCCTATTTAGGTTTTATATCGCCTCCTTCAATATTCTGATTTTCCATTTTTTGTACCAAAATTGCAATGCACGTGCGCGCGCGTGCATGCACGTGCAAACAAAATGACTATCACTATGCACATCTACAAACGCTATACTATCATCCTGGAAAGTTTCATATCGATCCCTTTTGTAGTTTCTGAGAACACTACCGGACAAAAAAGTACCGGAGAAAAAGAATAATAATAATAATAATAACTAGTTCTAATTGTAACGGGGACCGTTACAGATGTTCCCCAAACCTCCCCCAATTAAAAAGTGATGTCCTTGTGAATCTATAGGAAAAAATCATTTTATTTTAGCCTTTAATTACATGTAGTACGTTCAATATGGTCATTTCAGTACCAAGAAATGAAAGAAAGCGTTGCACGTGCATACACGCGCACGCGTGTATGATTCCGAATTTTTGTTGATGTCGTTCAACAGGCATTTGTATCATATACCCACAGTATGAATTTCATAACGTTTCCACCAAATATAAGGAAGTTATAGCGATTTTAAAATCGTCCAATCAGAAATCAGCACACGTGCATGCACGTGATGAGCAGTCATTCTAACCACAGCAATTTGTAAGGAGTACCAAGATACATCTAAACCCCTAATATGAATAGAATTTGATGAAAAACAAAAACGTTATCGTCCTTTAAAAATTGAACATTTAAAAACCGTTGCACGCGCATGTGCGTGTGCGTTGGCATTTTTTGTTACACCAACATATAGATACACATATTGTCTACATATGCTGTGAATATCATCTCATTCGCTTCATAAATAAGATAGTTACAAACGTTTTAGCATTATCCAATCAAAATGAAGCGCACGTGCATGCGCGTGCAAATTGGTAATTTTGACCATGTAAATCAGTTAAGGGTCTCAATATCTACCTATGATATGAATTTCAAGCCATTTCAATGAACAACAAAAAAGTTAGACTGATTCCAAAGTTAGCGTACAAATTTTGTAATGCGCGTGCACGCGCATGCGTGCGCGTGCTGGCAAAATAACTATTATTTTTCATATGTACAAATGATATACTATCATCCTATTTAGGTTTTATATCGCTTCCTTCAATATTCTGATTTTCCATTTTTTGTACCAAAATTGCAATGCACGTGCGCGCGCGTGCATGCACGTGCAAACAAAATGACTATCACTATGCACATCTACAAACGCTATACTATCATCCTGGAAAGTTTCATATCGATCCCTTTTGTAGTTTCTGAGAACACTACCGGACAAAAAAGTACCGGAGAAAAAGAATAATAACTAGTTCTAATTGTAACGGGGACCGTTACAGATGTTCCCCAAACCTCCCCCAATTAAAAAGTGATGTCCTTGTGAATCTATAGGAAAAAATCATTTTATTTTAGCCTTTAATTACATGTAGTACGTTCAATATGGTCATTTCAGTACCAAGAAATGAAAGAAAGCGTTGCACGTGCATACATGCGCACGCGTGTATGATTCCGAATTTTTGTTGATGTCGTTCAACAGGCATTTGTATCATATACCCACAGTATGAATTTCATAACGTTTCCACCAAATATAAGGAAGTTATAGCGATTTTAAAATCGTCCAATCAGAAATCAGCACACGTGCATGCACGTGATGAGCAGTAATTCTAACCACAGCAATTTGTAAGGAGTACCAAGATACATCTAAACCCCTAATATGAATAGAATTTGATGAAAAACAAAAACGTTATCGTCCTTTAAAAATTGAACATTTAAAAAACGTTGCACGCGCATGCGCGTGTGCGTTGGCATTTTTTGTTACACCAACATATAGATACACATATTGTCTACATATGCTGTGAATATCATCTCATTCGCTTCATAAATAAGATAGTTACAAACGTTTTAGCATTATCCAATCAAAATGAAGCGCACGTGCATGCGCGTGCAAATTGGTAATTTTGACCATGTAAATCAGTTAAGGGTCTCAATATCTACCTATGATATGAATTTCAAGCCATTTCAATGAACAACAAAAAAGTTGGACTGATTCCAAAGTTAGCGTACAAATTTTGTAATGCGCGTGCACGCGCATGCGTGCGCGTGCTGGTAAAATAACTATTATTTTTCATATGTACAAATGATATACTATCATCCTATTTAGGTTTTATATCGCTTCCTTCAATATTCTGATTTTCCATTTTTTGTACCAAAATTGCAATGCACGTGCGCGCGCGTGCATGCACGTGCAAACAAAATGACTATCACTATGCACATCTACAAACGCTATACTATCATCCTGGAAAGTTTCATATCGATCCCTTTTGTAGTTTCTGAGAACACTACCGGACAAAAAAGTACCGGAGAAAAAGAATAATAATAATAATAATAATAATAATAAGAAACAGAGTAAAAACAATATGTTCCCAAACTTTGTTTGGGGAACATAATAATAATAATAATAATAATAATAATAATAATAAGAAACAGAGTAAAAACAATATGTTCCCAAACTTTGTTTGGGGAACATAATAATAATAATAACTAGTTCTAATTGTAACGGGGACCGTTACAGATGTTCCCCAAACCTCCCCCAATTAAAAAGTGATGTCCTTGTGAATCTATAGGAAAAAATCATTTTATTTTAGCCTTTAATTACATGTAGTACGTTCAACATGGTCATTTCAGTACCAAGAAATGAAAGAAAGCGTTGCACGTGCATACACGCGCACGCGTGTATGATTCCGATTTTTTGTTGATGTCGTTCAACAGGCATTTGTATCATATACCCACAGTATGAATTTCATAACGTTTCCACCAAATATAAGGAAGTTATAGCGATTTTAAAATCGTCCAATCAGAAATCAGCACACGTGCATGCACGTGCTGAGCAGTAATTCTAACCACAGCAATTTGTAAGGAGTACCAAGATACATCTAAACCCCTAATATGAATAGAATTTGATGAAAAACAAAAACGTTATCGTCCTTTAAAAATTGAACATTTAAAAAACGTTACACGCGCATGCGCGTGTGCGTTGGCATTTTTTGTTACACCAACATATAGATACACATATTGTCTACATATGCTGTGAATATCATCTCATTCGCTTCATAAATAAGATAGTTACAAACGTTTTAGCATTATCCAATCAAAATGAAGCGCACGTGCATGCGCGTGCAAATTGGTAATTTTGACCATGTAAATCAGTTAAGGGTCTCAATATCTACCTATGATATGAATTTCAAGCCATTTCAATGAACAACAAAAAAGTTAGACTGATTCCAAAGTTAGCGTACAAATTTTGTAATGCGCGTGCACGCGCATGCGTGCGCGTTCTGGCAAAATAACTATTATTTTTCATATGTACAAATGATATACTATCATCCTATTTAGGTTTTATATCGCTTCCTTCAATATTCTGATTTTCCATTTTTTGTACCAAAATTGCAATGCACGTGCGCGCGCGTGCATGCATGTGCAAACAAAATGACTATCACTATGCACATCTACAAACGCTATACTATCATCCTGGAAAGTTTCATATCGATCCCTTTTGTAGTTTCTGAGAACACTACCGGACAAAAAAGTACCGGAGAAAAAGAATAATAATAATAATAATAATAATAATAATAATAATAATAAGAAACAGAGTAAAAACAATATGTTCCCAAACTTTGTTTGGGGAACATAACTAGTTCTAATTGTAACGGGGACCGTTACATATGTTCCCCAAACCTCCCCCAATTAAAAAGTGATGTCCTTTTAAATCTATAGCAAAAAATCATCTTATTTTAGTCTTTAATTACATGTAGTACATTCAATATGGTCATTTCAGTACCAAGAAATGAAAGAAAGTGTTGCACGTGCATGCACGCGCACGCGTGTACGATTCCGAATTTTTGTTGATGTCGTTCAACAGGCATTTGTATCATATACCCACAGTATGAATTTCATAACGTTTCCACCAAATATAAGAAAGTTATAGCGATTTTAAAATCGTCCAATCAGAATTCAGCACACGTGCATACACGTGCTTAGCAGTAATTCTAACCACAGCAATTTGTAAGGAGTACCAAGATACATCTAAACCCCTAATATGAATAGAATTTGATGAAAAACAAAAACCTTATCGTCCTTTAAAAATTGAACATTTAAAAAACGTTGCACGCGCATGCGCGTGTACGTTGGCATTTTTTTATTACACCAATATATAGATACACATATTGTCTACTTATGCTGTGAATATCATCTCATTCGCTTCATAAATAAGATAGTTACAAACATTTTAGTATTATCCAATCAAAATGAAGCGCACGTGCATGCGCGTGCAAATTGGTAATTTTGACTATGTAAATCAGTTAAGGGTCTCAATATCTACCTATGATATGAATTTCAAGCCATTTCAATGAACAACAAAAAAGTTAGACTGATTCCAAAGTTAGTGTACAAATTTTGGAATGCGCGTGCACGCGCATGCGTGCGCGTGCTGACAAAATAACTATTATTTTTCATATGTACAAATGATATACTATCATCCTATTTAGGTTTTATATCGCTTCCTTCAATATTCTGATTTTCCATTTTTTGTACCAAAATTGCAATGCACGTGCGCGCGCGTGCATGCACGTGCAAACAAAATGACTATCACTATGCACATCTACAAACGCTATACTATCATCCTGGAAAGTTTCATATCGATCCCTTTTGTAGTTTCTGAGAACACTACCGGACAAAAAAGTACCGGAGAAAAAGAATAATAATAATAATAATAATAATAATAATAATAAGAAACAGAGTAAAAACAATATGTTCCCAAACTTTGTTTGGGGAACATAATAATAAGAAACAGAGTAAAAACAATATGTTCCCAAACTTTGTTTGGGGAACATAATAATAATAACTAGATGCGATCTCGTTGCGAGCAACGAGTGGGTCTTCCGTCCAATTTTAGATGTGATGAGATAAGAATTTGACTGAGATTTTCGTTCATAAATAATGATACAAATATATTGTCTAGACGTACAATTTAGCTTCGGTAATGTTTTATAAATATTGATCATTTAAGTGTTATAAATTAAAGACTCTCTGCCCCTCTCGGCCACTAATTAAAGGGGTCAGCCTTTTTTCGAGAAAAAAGTTAATAATGTTATTTACTGCGAAAACAATTCGACTGATCAGGCGAGTCATGTCGCCCGAAAGCCTATTTTTTGATATCATTCTAGATATATCTCGCAAAACTGAACAAATTTTGTTCTACATGTCCTATCAAAATTTTCTTCAGAAAAAAGTTAATGATTGCGACGTTTATCAGACTGTGAAGGCGAGTCATAAGGCCCGTGGGCCGTTTTCTTGATATCGTATGAAAGATCTTGCAAAACTGAACAACTTTTGTTCTACATGTCTAATCAAAAGATTCTCGAGAAAAAAGTTAGTAATTATGACACTAATCAAACTGTTCAGGCGAGCCATGAGGCCCGTTCGCCTCTTTCATGATGTTGTTCGAAAGATCTTGCAAAACTGAACAACTTTTGTTCTACATGTCTTATTAAAAGTTTCTTGACAAAAATGTAATAGATTGCAACAATAACCCAGTTATTCAGGTGAGCCATGAGACCCGCAGGCCTATTTCTTAACATCGTTAGTTAACGCTTGCGAAACTGAACAACTTTCGTTCTACATGTCTTGTCAAAAGTTTCTCGAGAAAAAAGTTATTAATGTTATTGATTGTGATACAAATTCGACTGTTCAGGCGAGCCATGACGCCCGGAGGCCTATTTTTTGACTTCGTTAGATAGATCTTCCAAAACTGAACAACTTTCATTCTACATGTCTTATCAAAAGTTTCGTGAGAAAAAAGTTAATCATTGTAACAGAAATTCAATGGTTCAGGCGAGCCATTAGGCCCATGGGCGCATTTCTTGATATGACACGAAAGACCTCAATAAACTGTACAACTTTTGTTATATATGTCTAAACAAAATATTTACGAATAAAAAGTTGTGATTTAAAACGTGGAAAAAAATTGGGATTTTTTTAAACTCCATTTTCGACCCCTACCGAGCTTCCATACTAGGCACTTCCGGAAATTTTGAAAACCGATGTGCACAACTACAACATGTCGTCTAACATCACTGAAAATTTCAGCATTCTAGCTTTTGTCGTTTTTGAGTTTTTGTCCGGACAAAATGGTCATCTGAAAATCGATAAAAGGGGGATAACTTCCAACCGGAAGTGAATTTTCAAACATCCAAAAAAAGATATAAACTTCAGATAGAAATGCATCAACCCTAAAAATTTGAAGCAAATCGATCAAGCCATCTCTGAGAAATCCTCTGCACAAAATCGGTAAGGAAAAAAAAAAGAATAAAAATAATAATAATAATAATAAGAAAAGTGAAAAATCAACAATAGAATAATAGAAGGTTCTTCCGCTGAAGACGGAAGACCCTAATAATAATAAGAAACAGAGTAAAAACAATATGTTCCCAAACTTTGTTTGGGGAACATAATAATAATAAGAAACAGAGTAAAAACAATATGTTCCCAAACTTTGTTTGGGGAACATAATATGAAAAAAGATTTACTCGGCGATGCACGCGCGCGTGCTCACACGTGCGTGTTAACTTCATTCCAGATCGGATGTGCAAACAAGGGTCACTGGTGTGGGAGGAAACCGCAATACCTTTTCCTTTCTCGAGTAAACTAAGTATCTAATTCCATTTCATACTCGATATAGGGGGACATACTCGAACGACAGAAAAATTGGGACAAAAGAAATAGAATCATATACATGAATTCAAATAATGTTCATAATGAAAATTTCAATTTGATTAGAGTATGAAAACACATAATTCAGAAACATGAACACTCTGAAGATAACCAGTGTAGATGTATGGTGGTACTAGAAGTGAACACTTTTACCAGTGAAGATGTATGGTGGTACTAGAAGTGAACACTCTGACCAGTGTAGATGTATGGTGGTACTAGAAGTGAACACTCTGAAGATAACCAGTGTAGATGTATGGTGGTACTAGAAGTGAACACTCTGAAGATAACCAGTGTAGATGTATGGTGGTACTAGAAGTGAACACTCTGAAGATAACCAGTGTAGATATATGGTGGTACTAGATGTGCACACTCTGAAGATAACCAGTGTAGATGTATGGTGGTACTAGAAGTGAACACTCTGACCAGTGTAGATATATGGTGGTACTAGAAGTAAACACTCTAACCAGTGAAGATGTATGGTGATACCAGACTTGAACGCTTTTACCAGTGTAAGCTGCACTCGGTACATGTGACAAAGATTGAGATATTGATAAACTAGAGGATTTTATTTTCCAGAAAAGTTATAATCTAAAGACTTCTTTGTTTGTTCTGGGTGTTAGCTCTCCTAAGCTGAAGTTTGTCTTACTAGACTTCTTTGTTTGTTCTGGATGCTAGCTCTCCTAAGCTGAAGTTTGTCTTACTAGTGTTTTTCTGCCTGTAGGCTTCTGGTCCGTCATTATAACAAAAATGGCTCCTTCTCCGGAACTGCTGCGCCAATTTCAATCAAACTGGTCACCTGACAGAAAGGGATCCTACAATTGTTCAGATGGAGGGCACTGTCTCTTCCAGGGGGGATTATTCAAGTGAAAACAGGGTAAGGTGTTCACACAAACCATCTTCTCAAGAACAGCCAAAACGTGTATGAAAGCTTCCTTTTATGGTGAAAATTCAAGCTTGTTCAAACCACGAGGCGTGACTTTAAGTGTGAAAAGAAAGAAAGATAGATAGATAAATATTCAGAGAGAGAGAGAGAGAGAGAGAGAGAGAGAGAGATGATTTTGCTGCATTGTTGAAGACCATATTTTCTAGGTTTTGTTGTTGGTTTTGAACTTGAATGACAAAGTCTAAAGAACGCTGCTATATTATGTAATGGTTTATTTAATGAGATTAGAGTTTGTCCTTTACAAAAGTTCAAGTATGGAAATCATTGGCAAATATGGAGACTGGTCAAGGTCAGGCGATTTTACGCTGGGACGTTTAAATAACTTACAGGTCAATAATATACATATTACGTATTTGAAAGTATTTATGTTTTTTAAAAACATAAAAATATGAATAGGGGCCTAATAAAATGTCTTCCTCTGGTTGTAAAACGGGGAATGAAAGTCGCAAACACTGCAGAAAAAAAATCTGCATAATCGGCTAACGCGCAAACGTTTACTCCGTCTCCCGTTTATCAAACCAATAAAAGTATTTTATTACATTTAATTAATCTTATTTTACTGTGTGTATTAGGTGTTGTCACGTTGTAATTTCTATTTATATACCCACTCGCGAACTTAGAACAGAACACCAGTAATATCCAACACTAAAACGGCATGGACTCCCAAGTTATTTTGGATACTAATTTTCAGTGTGTACACATGCATCAATTAATATTCACTCTGAACTTGTCCGTAACTCAGGTTTGAGTGAACCGAAATCAATTTAGATAGCCCAAATAGGCACTAATATAAACCAATATGCATTGTAAGCATTATGTATCGTTCATTGAAAGAAAACCGAAAGTGAAAGAGCCATGAAATTTCTAAAAACGATTCACTAAACTCAAAGGCTTTAGATATTGTTATCGCATTTAAATAAAATCTTTCAGTTTAATTTTTACGAAACGGTGACGGATATACTGCACGGTTAATGCTCCCTTTTCTAGAAATTAAATTAGATGCTTCAATCCATGTCCATTGTTTTCAGGAAATCGGCACTTAATTAAACCACAATTCAGTGGTATACCATAGTTAATTATAAAACTCGGGTTCTTATTCGGCAACATTCTTCAGACTTATTTTTAAAAAATACATTTCCCCTTTCTTTTTAAGATTTCAACCAAGATAATATATTTTCTAAACGCACTTATTAGCCCATACACCAGTGAGGCGTGAAAAGGCCGTCATTGAAAGTTGTATCATAGTATATGATGTAATTTTTCAACCTCGGATCAAACTGTCAACTTGACATTCTTGTTCCGGGTTATTGCATATTCTGAATGAAAATGAGCATATCGTAATATTACGTCACATTTTTCAATTCTTAAAAGTACGCGTGCATTCAGACACGGTGCGGTGTTCACAAAGACGATCCATACTGGGATAGCTAGCGATGAAATGTAGAGGCCTCGTTAAGAATTTGAACTTCCGATCAATCCCATCATCCAAGGTCGATACCTGTAAGTTTGTCGACTTAAAATTATCTGATTCATAATCTTCAGGCTAAGGGCTTTAAAGTGGTGGAAAATTAGGATTGTAATTTCACAATCTTAAACTGTTTTCAATACTCGCTATCGAATTGAATTACAAATACCCAATTATATATACATGTATATAAATTGTCTTTCAGATGAGATAAAAAAAAAAAACACCACCAAAAAACCTAAAGTACATGTTTCCCCTTCCCATTTGGAATCCGTTCTCTCTTTCATCTACTGGTATATCAAACCACTACTATAGCTTCACAACGAAACCTTGAAAGTTTAACGTTTATTGGGAAATCAATAGTAATATGTAATTTCTACAAAAAACTATAATTTAGGGTAAGTTCCTGGTTGCGGCAATCAATTCTTATGTATTAGGCTGCATATATGGACATTACCAGCCGAATAACCAGAAGGGGAGAAAATTTAAATCAATGGATCAATCAGAAAATACAATCAGGGACCATTACCACATACGGTTAGGTGATCTAATTACTGAGCTGTATAGGGTGATATTTCAGAAATCGAACAAGAACTCTACACGTGTATGATATCGAAGAGATAAAAAAAAAATAGTTTTAGGAAAAAAAATGAGAAAAACGTCATTAGTGACCTTAAAACCTGAAATGAAGCTATTTTATCACATCGTCTTTCTTAAGGATATAATCAATTTTCAAAACTGTAAATGCACCTATAGATAAAACGAGATAAACAAACTGCACTAAATCAAGGTAGACATGGCACTTCCTGCAGTATATTTGCAAGTCAATTACACTGCGTGAACAATCAATTTGCCATAATCTGTACTTTCCAGAGAGAAATTCCTTTACACGATAGGTACATAAAATAGTATATGAAATTTTCGTTCAGGGGAAAAAAATAAACGAAACAGGAAATCACTAATAAATTTTATAGATATTTTCTATCGAATTTCATATCCTACGTCAATGACAGCAAATACTTTTGCATGTCAAAAACGTTATAAATTGGTCAGGTCTTTAAAAATCCCCATGCAATTCAAAAAAAAAAAAAAAAAAAAAAAAACCCAACAAGGAAGTTTTGTAAAAGACCACGGATCATTGGATTTTTTAAAACAAACTTTGAATCGCAATACCTGATAAGTAAAACACGAAACAAATGCCTCCGTTTCTATCAATGTTTTCTGTTTTAATCATTCCATTTCATGCACGAACGAAACAATAAAAATCAGAGTAGCACCAAAAAACAACACATATACGAAAAAAAAAAAAATTAAATAAATACTTATTGTTACACGTGTATATATAGACCACTAAGGTGAGGTAGTGTTTACTGATGTTAATTCAGTAGGTATAAATTAACACATTGCTGCTGCCTTAAAATGTTATCCAGATCCGTGGCGTTTGAACACCAGAAGTTAATGAATATATGGATAGTCCTTCAAGTAGCTCTTGATGGGCTTAGGAACAGGTAACTTATCCATATTGTTCAATACTTTTGTCCTGCTAAGAGTTTTCGGTAAATTTTGGTTTATTGACAAACGACACAAATGTTTCAAATCCACGACACAATTTGGTTTAGGTTTCTGCAATACTATAGGTAGGTCCTTTTTCCCTGAGCTTTCCATCCACCTACAAACATAGCTTTTCCCCATGTGTGTCAAACGAGCGTAAAAATCCACCAAACGAACTGCACTGTCAAATTTCGGCATTTTTGCACTAATTCGTTCATCACTGTCCAGCTGAAATTGCCCTTTATTATAGAGAATCCTCACACTGGTTGTTCCCCGACTCGTTTTGACACTTAGAGAATATAAATACTTCGAATCAGAACTGTCTCTGATTAGAAACGTCCCTACTGGTTCTTTCCGTAGTAAAAGTTTTGCATCCTGACTTGTGAAATTTTCGTAGTACCACCCTGTCTGTGTTAATGACTGTACAGTTCCGATCTGGATCACCATGTCTTTCGCACAATAATAGGCCGGCTCTCTCTCATCCTCCTTCTCAAAAGTACAATCGTTACAGTGTGTACTACTTGCCTTTCTTTCTTTGACAAATACAGTCTTATTTTCGTTTGACCCACATGGGTCAGTACACGGCGATACTCCGTCAGCCATCAGACGCTTGTGTTTCGAATGATCCCATTGACCACACTGACACATATGGCCATTCCGAATCCTGTTATCCAATGGCCTGCGATTTTCATCTTGGGGCTTGCCATTCATAATAATAATCTTCATCACCGACTTTCACGTTCCTTCTATATCTAATTCTGTTTCATGAATGTCTTCTCCGGCGATATTTAAGAGAATGAAGACCGTCTCCGTCATCCTGATATGTTTATCTTGTAAATGCTCGATTCCAAGTATACATTACAAGTTACGCGCTGTTTCCAGAAATCCTGTGTGAACTCCAATTCCTAGAAACGGCTATCTCGCGACTAATAAGCTGGAAAGCACCTTGATCTATAAATAGAATCGATCTCGAGCGCGCGGTTTTTGAAAAACAGAGCAAAACTAAGGCCAATGTTGCATATATATCTTTCGTACCGGGTCCCAAAATTATGATTTTGATTGTAATCAGGAAAAAACTTGCTGTATGATGTTGCAATCTTCGTCGTTAAGCTAGAGTAGGATATATATATCAATGCACGTTTTATCAGGAAACTCAGTGACCTAGATATTCATTAAGTTCATAGATGGCTAACAATGTAGATATATTATATATATAGGGTGCTTTTTGCTATAGGGGTTTAAAATTTCAGATCCGTGATCTTATATCGATTGCACTTGAGAAGTTTATCGGAAAGAAACTGCAGGTGTGTTGTTTAGACAAATATTGATATGAGTTAATTGCTATTTATACATATAATTTTGAGGACTTTAAAACACTGCTTAGATCTCGGAAACAGAAGCAGGAAAACCTGTTACATAATGCACACTTCTACAACTCTGAAACCGCCTATCAAAGCATTACCAGAGAGTGGTTTTGATTGTTTATGTACATTCATTTTAATATGAACTCTGATCAATTGATTTTCATTTATTTGTTATTTTTTATGTTTATTTTCCGAAATTCATAAGTGGTTAATCAGACCAACGGCTATTTGCTGAGCCATGCTTTATGAATAGCCCAAGTGTCCAGCCCTAGAAGGACTGATCAGTACTATGTCAAACCTGTGGGTGTCTATTTCATCGATGCTCAGTGCAGAATGCATGTACAAGTGTTTTATTACTCAGTATGTACCTAAGGTTATTTATTAGCTGGATGCTCGAGGTCACACACTACATACCGGGCACATTCGACTCGATCAATCATTGTCGTGTTTTGTCTCTCGCCGCGCCACCTTTCAGAATAAATGTACATGTATATTCCTAAAGTACATCAAATCATGACTGTCTTATGACAGCAAGATATATTCTACCTCACAGCGTTTCCAGTCCGCCGGCCTATATGTACAACGCCTTACGTTCTCTCACGGCCCCATTGGTTTTCTAACAACGGATGTAGCCCCAGATGGCCCCGATACCGAATCGATATATATCACAGTGCGACATTCTGTGTATGCACTTTCAAAAATATTTCTAAAAATCCGACAACTATTTGCACTCTGTAGTCCTTTACAATCTCATTCCTTAAGATGTCAACGTAATATTCATTTTGTGTTTGCTTTTCTATTTTTGGTTATTTCAAAATTTCTCGTAGGAAAATAAATTGGGGTGTTTTTGTTGTTTTTTTGTTTTGTTTTACTAATGTAAGGATTGATTAACTTAGGTACATGTATATTTCGAAATCTCAGTAATTGACGACTATTGCAATTAGTTTTTATTCAGTTTAACAATTATCATGAAATTTTCCTTCCTGAATGACTGCGGAAGTGCACGCTATTTTCCTAGAAATGTTGAATCGCACGTTACATTGCAAATAATGAATATCCTATTTTTGTAGTTATCAAATATATGACTCTAGATAATGAACCTGGACATACATGAATAGTAAAATATCAGTAAAATATTATGGTACATATGTAGAACTATGTAGTGTGATGTTAGTTCCTGCTCCCCACCCGACAAACTCCCCCTCCCTCCCCAGCTCGGGACCACATACCTGGGTAGTTATTCTATAATGGAAAGAAAAGGGAATGATTTTCACATTCACGAGTAATTCGTTTAGTTCTTCCTGACTTATTCCTTGAACCCTTTTGATTCTGAAAGATTCTAAAAATATGAAGGCTGAAAAAAAAAATTATTCTGCGTGGGTGACGTGGCGTTTTAAAATTCCAGGTAAGGAAACTAATTCTGAAAACAGAAGAAGCGTGACAGGTTTCCTTTATTTTTTTTCCATAATACAGCGATTTCAAAATGTAAGTAAATTGCACTTAATAAACACAACACGGAAAATATATCGCGTTACTATGTTCCTTAATTCCAAAAGCTTTGAAGGAAAAAAAATCCTTTTCAGCAAGGACAAACTAGAACTTTGCAAGATTATTTGACCTCTTATCATTTTCCTCAGTATAAATAAAGTTAAAAATAAACAAATGAGATGATATTTTACTGCGGTCGCAAAATACAGAAATATGAAAATTTGCAAAAACGAGACCTTCGAATGTCAATGAACCCTGTACGATTGTCGTATCACAATGCAAGAGCGACAACTCTTTATAGTCTTCATTTTTCTAAATGAACATCACTTTTGAGCTGTCCATGGTCAATATGAACGGATTTGGATTTGAGGCAAATTCTGTGAATCGCTAGAGAATTTGCCTCAAATCCAAATCCGTTCATATTGACCATGGACAGCTCAAAAGTGATGTTCATTTCTTATATTTATATTCATTTACTAAAACACTGTTTGTTTACATTGCTTCTATTTTGTTGCATAAAACGAACTCCTAGCATCTGTCACAGTACGTCAACACATGGACATGACGTCACATTTCGTCTCGCCCTGCCTTTTATCAACATTGCAAGGTACACTGTATTTTGGAGGTAGGAGACCGCAAGATTGGGATGATAATTCACGTAAGATTACAATCTTAATCCAAAGGTGTGACTTGCGAGATCTTAGTAACAGATGTTCTATTTTTTTCAAACCATCACGCTCTACTCTCTCAGTCGTGTGCTTTAAGCTAGTTCATAATCCGTTCATAGTCAATGTGAACGGATTGTGTCGCGCACTGAAATTGGTTGGTTCATAGAGGGAAATGCGATTTGTAATATAAATATACACTCAATCATACACAATCTACGCGGTAACTTATAAGGTTGTGGCGTTAAAACCATGGGGCATCATTTTGCTATTTATCGCTCATTTATTCATTCATTCATACTGTATTTCCTCCCTTAGGAGATTATAGAAAAATACATTTACATAAATACAGGCTTTCAAGTGACATTTTGCAAAAAATAAGGGCCATTTTTAGGGGCTTTTTAGACAAAAATAAGGGTTAAATTTACAAATCAATAGGATAGACAAAATGTTTTACTCACCATTTGCAAGAGCAATAATACAAAAACTAACTACCCACTCAGAAGATCATACCAGTGGTCATCAACAACCATATTCGGCATTCAGCACAAACCATGATATAATTCAGGTGGACTCCAATGGCTCACAATCAATGCTGAATATAGCTGATAACCATCAAGATGCCTTCTGAGATGTACATTTAATCAACATATTCATTTTCTGAAAGTATACTAAGACTAAATTTAATGAATTCCAACACTTACTTTATGTCAAATTCATTTAAACTTTCAAAATTTGAATATGTAGGAATTTCAACAAAAAATTAGGGCTTTTTTAGGATTCTAAAGTTCAAATAAGGAAAATAAGGGCTGTTGTAGAAAAATAAGGAAAATAAGGGCCCGCTTGAAAGCCTGTCACTATAGTTACAAATAGGCCTACATACAAGGGGAAAAACAGAAAGACAGAAAGAAAGGGAAAAAGCCCACTATAAACACAATATAACCAAAAAAAAAAAAAAAAAAAAAAAGAAAGAAAAGCATATTCCTAGTTGTACACCTCAACAGATGAGTATATATGGTAGCAGCTGTCCCTTTTAATGCCAAGACATATTTAAAGCAATACAAGCTGTAACTGACGGTAAATAAATTGAAAAATAAAAGAACAAATATTTACCATAATAGAATCAGAGTGAATCTGAAGCAATAAACTCGTCAAATCAGCAGAAAATGTCGATTCAGGAATCATTGTCATCCTGTCAGTAATTCCTGTTTGTAATCTCCGATGTGCATTGACCTCGGAGGTCACCAGTTCGGAAAAAAACGAAAGAGAGGCACTGAGCATGTGTCAGCTTTGTAAACAATTTAACATGCCAATTTTCGTAGAAAATTCACTATCAAAATTTCATTTCAGTTGCACATTTACGTCATTATTACTTTCTTATACTTACAGTACTTCTTGTCATTCATGAAACGATGTAATACGTCAGTTTCCATCTTTGTATATGACGTCGGTCTCAGCAACCCGATTATGTTTGGTAATCATCCAATCTAATTGAAATTAGATGTTGGATCCGCTTGCATACTCGCTACACAGCGATTATGCGAGCGGATCCAACATCTAATTTTAATTTAGTTCCCATGTCCGTGTATATGACGCAATGGCGGTTTATACGAAACGCTCTGTGTAGGTATGCTCTCAAACAATATTCCCTTGTTTATTTTGCTGAATTTTTCTTCAGATCTCGGGGATTATAACAGTTATACCGATAGGAGTTAATTGATGCATAATTGGATAGTTGAAAAAATACCGTCAGTTACATCTTGTATTGCTTTAATATAGGTATTATAGTAATGATTAATGCGGTGAGCATCTGTAGTATAGGGCTATTTGAGTTGCCCGTGATGAATAAATTAGGCCCCTAAGAGCTGAGTTTTTAATAATATCTTACACTACTTTCACTGTACCACGTGACTACCTAACTAATTAACTAGATTTTTTGAATTCGGGGCTTAGATTTAAGTCTGTATTGTGGTTAATTATCGCAATATTTCGGCGAACGAACTACATGTATTAGAATTAATTTCTAGAAGCATAAGGAAGACAAAATGCATGTAATTTTGCATACTTTGAAAACATGAGATGTGGCATCCATCTGATTTAAAGGTGTAGATATTTAACAAGAAGAACAGGGTGCCATTCAAATTCCGAGAGCCAACATAGTTCAGCACACAGTTCGACACTGATGCTATTATGATGGCATTCCATCACTGTTCTCGTTTGTTGGTGTTACTTGGATATAAACAAGACGAATGACAGAAAACATCCGTGAACGAATTACCACATAAATGACACAAATGAACAAGGCCATTTAACATGCATACCTGTGTATATTTCGCATATGAATTTGCAAAGTTCAATGTTAGCTAATTTCCAAATTGTCGCAGGTTTTGTAGCTGAAAACATATGTCTGAATGGAAATCCGGACTGTTCATCCTCAATTGCCGCTGGTCTTGGTGATACAATGATACAGTATTTCTGGATATCCTTTTCCAGGATAACTTATCGGGGAAGAATCCGGTGTTAAGTCATATATACTTAGATAATTGGTAAGATTGTATGTTTGTTAATAACGTTTGGAATAAAACCATATTAGACTTCTGAAAGGTTTTGCCAGTAAGAAAATAATAAACTAATAACTAGTCCATATTTAAAAAACAAAACAAAATTGAAACTCCATTTTGCTTTATCATATATCAATGAACCTCTGCAGCACCACCGGGTGTAGTGTCTACATGACGTAAAAGAATCCTAGAAGTTGCATACAGTTTGTGGCCATGTACCTGTCTGCTTTCATTAATAACAGAGAGTAACTAATGTTCCGTGCCTTTTCTCTGTTTTAAATCCATTTCTCTCTCGCTTTATAGATGACAATACAGAGGCTTTGATATAGTTTAAGATCACCAGATAAAATGATTAAAATAGGTTTTTTCCCTCTTATTTCCAACAGTTGTCTCCATAACAAATTCAAGCTTTATTTACTTTTTAGGGTCTCAGTTGTCTAAAATTGGAGTCTTTGAAAGTGCATAGTGGAGTAGTGTATTAATGTTCCCAAATGGCAAGAGGTATTCATCGCACTCCAAAATGAAAGGACACACACACACACAGGCGCACGCACACACGCGCAGACACACCTACAGATTTATTGTGTATTGCAAGACGTTATGTGTGTTATTACAGTGACAGTGGCGGATCTAGAGGGGCTTACGGGTGTTGCACCCCCCCCCCCTTATTGAATATTGTGAACAAAAATGACAAATTTTTGCTATTTTGGAACTTCAACCAACCTCCTTTATTGAAAAGATATAAACTTGGATCGCAACCCAAACTCTTTAAAAAATCTTCTGGATCCACCACATGGTTAGATAAGTTCATAGATGTGTTTGTGAATGATACCCCCGTATGGTAACAAAGTAATTATGGTACCGACAGAGAGGTTTTGTCACAAGATATGATTGATTGTATATTGTTTATAGCCATAACGTCCCTTTTGAGAATTTTTCACTTATATGGAGACGCCATCATTGCCGGGGAAGGACTGCAAAATCTGGGTGTTGCTAAAACGCGGAACGGAACACGGAACGGAAAACGGAAAATATCTTATGCAATAATGTTATGAGGAGGTCAGCATTTTGTAAAACCAAAAGGCTTATTATGAACAAGGGAAACAGAGAGAACAGGAAGTCATCCTCAGAATCCACCATTTCATACCAATACCTCATACTAATGCATTATTATGTATTTTAAAACGGTGGATTTTGAGGCTGAATGTTTCAACAGGCGCTTGCTTAATATTTTTGCATGGTACGTTTTAATAAAAATATTATTATATATATATTCATAATACATGAAATAGCTAAAAGGCTAACAGAGAATTTATGCTTGAATGAAATTAATAAAAGTCATCTCATTTTAAAATAATCTAAATGTTAGGCTATACAAGTACAGTGTATTTAGTTTAGAAATGAACTGTCA
Organism: Ostrea edulis; assembly: GCF_947568905.1. Taxonomy (NCBI): domain Eukaryota; kingdom Metazoa; phylum Mollusca; class Bivalvia; order Ostreida; family Ostreidae; genus Ostrea; species Ostrea edulis. The sequence goes on from NC_079167.1 coordinate 67,374,602, forward strand.
GAAGTCCTCCATATTAAGGATTGGAGTGCTGTGGTCACTATGGCATATAAACCACGTGTGTTATTTTCATTCTCTACCCATATGTGTCACTGCTCGCTAACACCTCTGTTAATGCCAAAATTTTATAATTCTTGTACAAACGTTTAACTTAATTTGCTAAATCAATTTATAATGCAAAATTTTAAGATAAAGTTGTTTTATCGCTTGTTAACAATTCCCATATTGTTGATTTTAATCAAAATGAATAATTTTCCCCCGATTTTTGGCGTTATCTTATCTACATTAATCATTTTAATTCTTAAATTCCGTTCCGTTCCGTCTTCCATTCCGCGTTTTAGCAACACCCGCAAAAACTAGGCCTATGCTCGGCGCTTACGGCCTTTGAGTCTCTACATGCTGTGACACAGGGCCTCGGATTTTGCGGTGTCATCCGAAGGACCGCCCCATTTAGTCGCCTTTTACGACAAGCAAGGGCTGCTCATGAAATACACACAAGAAACTTAAAAGTCATATCACTACCAATTCAAACTCCCAGGTCAAGGTCATGAGGTTAACAATTTTGTTCATCTGTTCATGTGCAGGACTGTTTCTTCATATGTGTACGTGTACAGTATAATACAATACTATAGTTAAGAATTAATGTGCGCTCTGAAAACAAGAATATCGGTAAAACTGATGGATGCTCTCCGAAATACATCTAACCAGTGAACTACTCGTACAATTATCAATGACTGTTTCTTTTTCATATATAAGGTATATCTTAAGTGACATTGACCTTTACAAAATGACCTTGAATGACCTTTGTCTGAAAGTAATTTTCCATTACTTATTTGTGTGATATATGATCAATGCCTGTTCAAAAACTTTTGAAATAAGACACTTTTCCCGTATATAAGGTATATAATTTGAGTAGCCTTGACCTTTCCAAAATGACCTTGAGGAGACTTTCGTCCAGAAGATCAATAATTGTTACAATATTGTTGAAATGTAGATTTTTTTTCATAAATAAGGTATATGTTCTGAATGACCTTAACCTTTACAAAATGACCTTAAGTGACCTTTGTCTGGAAGCCATTTGCCTATTACTTATTTGTGTGATAATGATCAATCACTTTTCAAAAACTGTTTAAATAAAAAACTTATTACTCATGTAAGGTAAATGTTCTGAGTGACCTTAACCTTTCCAAAATGACCTTGATCCAAAAGTCATTATCTCAAGGAATATTTGTTATCAATCATGATCAATTACTGATGAAAGGTTTAGAAGATGAGAAATTGAATATCAAAAACTATTGAAATAAAGAACATTTATATGTTTTGAGTGACCTTGACCTTTCCAAAATGACCTTGAAAGACCTTGGTCCCAAAGTCCTTGTCTCAAGGAACATTTGTGATCAATTATATCAACTTCTGATGAAAGGTTTAGGAGATGTGAAGTCGGACGGACGAACAGACATGACGGCGACTATATGCTACCCAAATTTTTTTGGGGAGCATAAAAATGACATGTGCGGAAACTAGCCAATAAAAGAGTTATTATTTATTTCAAAGAAAACAACCACTTTAATTTTTGTTCAGTCATGTTTTATATACAGTACATACAAAACCAAAAGAAGTTTCACAAATACCCCACCCATGCAGGGCTCCGTCTTAGAGCCAGACATTTTGAATAAAGCATATCTTTGTTTAAGTAGAACCTCCCGGGTTTTTAAAAAATATAAATATACCTACTGGCAACAAAACCAGATAACACATTCTGAGACATACAGACAAATCCATACCTCTAAAATTACTACAATACCCCCCCCCCCCCCCCGAATGATATTTCCGTGGAATGTCCTGTCGCTAAACATGGATGCACTACATGTATATACAGATGATAATTTTAGGGGTATCTAACTCTAGATCTTTTCTACACATTCTTCCCTTTTGAATCACATTTTGCTCTTTATTTAGTAAAACACATTTTAAAATATTGTTTCTAATTTTATTCATGCATGTTCAACAGCAAATAGTTTTCGTGAATTTTTGCTGTATAATGAAGAATAGCGATGAATACTTTAAGATTTTTTCCCCACATGATGTCATTTTTTCGTTTTCACGTATGTTACATATATATATTCTTTAAGGAGGTACTCTACATCGTCATAATGGCCGACTCAAACCTTTAAGAACATGATGAAAATATAAATATCAGCAATATTTGTCTATTCATTAAAAATATTGCCGCATAGCTGAGTAGCTCAATAGGTTAGCACGTCGACTGCTGAACTGTAGATCGCATGTTCGAGTCAAGCAGGGGTTTTAAATTTTTTGTCAGATTGCTTTCAACTAAAACTGCATTTTTTGAATAAAAAAAGTAAATTTTAAAGTTTTCAATTTCAAAATATCGTTGTACACATCCTCCACTTTTCATCCATATCAAATTTCTCTGGTGTGGCATATATCCTTAAAGCTGACATTAATTTTTAGATATAAAACTCACCTCTATATACTGTACCATGGGAAGTGAAACATGACTAAACTTACCTCTATATACTGTACCATGGGAAGTGAATCATAGCTAAACTCACCTCTATATACTGTACCATGGGAAGTGAAGCATGACTAAACTCACCTCTATATACTGTACCATGGGAAGTGAAGCATGACTAAACTCACCTCTATATACTGTACCATGGGAAGTGAAGCATGACTAAACTCACCTCTATATACTGTACCATGGGAAGTGAAGCATGACTAAACTCACCTCTATATACTGTACCATGGGAAGTGAAGCATGACTAAACTCACCTCTATATACTGTACCATGGGAAGTGAAGCATGACTAAACTCACCTCTATATACTGTACCATGGGAAGTGAAGCATGACTAAACTCACCTCTATATACTGTACCATGGGAAGTGAAGCATGACTAAACTCACCTCTATATACTGTACCATGGGAAGTGAAGCATGACTAAACTCACCTCTATATACTGTATCACGCATACTCCATACATATAACAATATAATACTCACCTAATATGGGTGGGGGGAATAGAGAAATAAGGCTAACATTTAAAATTCTCATCAATTGGATGGAAGGGTATCAAACACCCTTACAATGATACATTGGTGGATCCAGTAAATGTTCTACCAAGCCCCTATCTTTGCTTCTCACGAAAATATCAACAGTTGTGAATCCTTACGAAAATATTAACAGTTGTGAAGGAGAAACTTCAAACGTACTTTGTCACAACATACGCCGGAAGTGGTGTTAATCAAATGTGAATTTTAAAAATTCTTAAGAAGGTTTAGTAAATTTGAAATCGCAAACTTTTTCTCAAATCAACTACATCAAACCGTTGGACTTTTCAACACTTTACATAACAATTCTTCACGATAAATTAAAGACTAGGCTTTGTTTTTATCATATACAGTTGCTTTTTTAATATGGGAAACGGAAATATTCATATCTAGTGATCAGTAATCCAAAAAATTACATTGTTAAATACCACTATTATTCCACGCACAAGTATTCTGAAGTTGAAATAAAAAATATGCCGGGGTTCCTCATTGACAATATCTTCGTAGCCTTTGGTGACCAGGTCTTCCAACAGTCTGTTGGAATCCCCATGGACATGAATTGTGCTCCTTTGTTAGCTGACCTGTTTTTATATTCTTATGAAGCAGAGTTTATCCAAACGCTTCCACATGAGAAGAAAAAATCTCTTGCTGTGACCTTCAACTCGACATTTAGATATATCAACGATGTTTTATCTATTAACAATAATCATATTCATACTACGGCCGAAACGATTCACCGAAATATCGATACTGTTCAATATAAACGCTTGATTCAATGTTCGATTCATTGCCTCGATTTTCGGTTCGATAAGTTTAATACAAACGGGTTCCGTAAAAATACATCAGTCTCGGCCTGTACATATTATTTCTACCTGCATGAGGGACGAAATAGTGTCAAATAATGTTCTAACTGTTGTTTGCCTTAAGGTTGACGAAAATAATAATAAACTAATTATCAGTTTTAAACTACGGCGAACAGGCATCTCATCGTTTGGCAGTTTTACTTTTAAAATTATGATTTTAAATCTTGATAATTAATTTCTTCTTCAATGTTATTATTGGTTTCTTCTGTAAATTGTGTTGTATTGAATCGTGGCATAAGTATTGCAATATGTATCGTATCGTGAAGGGGGCGTATCGTTTCAGCCCTGATTCATACATATGTCGATTCGATATATCCCTGTAAACTCCAACCACTGAGTCCTTCACATCTGCTTCGTACTTACATATTTTATTTAAAACAGATATCAACGACAAACTAACGACTCAACTTTATGAAAAAAGGGATGATTTCAACTTTTCCATCGTCAACTTCCCACATTTATGTAGTAATATTCCATTATCACTTGCATATGGTGTTTAAATCTCTCAACTGATTCGATACGCAAGAGCTTGTTCTGCGTGTGATGAGTTTTTTTTTAATATCGAGACAGGCTACTGACAAACAAGTTGATGTTACAGGGATTTCCACAGTCTCGTTTAAAATCAGAATTTCGCAAATTCCATGGTCGCTATGATGATCTAATTTGCCAAAACAACCAATCATGTTTCATACGGATTGTTAGGTAGTTTTTGACACACTGATTTGATTACGGATTGATCCGTTTGTATGATCGGGATATAGGGCTCACGGTGGTGTGACCGGTCGACAGGGGATGCTTACTCCTCCTAGGCACCTGGTCCCACCTCTGGTATATCCAGGTGTCCATGTTTGCCCAACTTTCTATTTTGTATTCCTTATAGGAGTTATGAGATTGAACATTGTTAATTATCTTCACCTTTCATATTCATGAATGCATGTCCGCTTTAAGAAACATTGTAGATGTACGTTCCGCTATGTTCGTTTCATCTGTATAATTCGCTGGCCTAGCCTAGTTTCCTATAAATACGTACATTACTACATGTCGATTCAGAAGCCTCCAAGCTTACCAATTAAAATGCGAACGACGAAGAATACTTTAGAGCGAATAACATGACTGAAATGCATGTCGAAGTACAGATTTGCATTGAGGTCCACTCCCCATGCACATTGAATTTAAAGCAGATAAAACTTTTCTTACCTTGTAAGATGATGGTACACACAATTTATCTAGAGGGGTTGCCACTTCATGACCCAGCATATTCGGGGTAATTTCATAGATGAATGGTAGGCCATCGTAACATGGCGAGCATACATTCTAATATTTACGAATCCGTTAAACATGGCTACAGTCCGGTTAAAACGTTGCATTACACCATCAGACTGGACAACGGAGAGTAGTATAGAATTTGTGTATATCTAGGAGCTGGCGCATTTTTTTTTCTGTTTTGGAAACCTAGTTCTCTTACTGCGGACCTTGTTCCGAAGAACCATACACCAAATCCACTTCCTCTACAATACGATACTGTTTGTCAAATCATTTGCTCCATGTGTTTATCATATATTAATATTTTTATTTCCAATGGGTTTTTTTTAAATTGCCTTTGATATCTTTACAAATTGTAATGATAGCCATTTCCATATGGGTGTGTTGTAGTTGTAAACAATGTACGTGTGAATCTTGAACACGACTGAGAATTCCGAGAGATTTTTATTTTTTATTTTTTATAATTTCTGCTTTCATCAATATCATCCTTATAACCCCGCCTGGTAGCATGAACCCTCACCTATAGTTCACGAATTTCACAATTTTGGTAGGTCAGAGATTCCCTAAATGTACTGGAATAAGATATACAGACATTTAATGCGTTTTCACTATATATGATCTAAAGATCACAAACCGAGGAACAATGCTGGGCAACTCACTTTCAAGACACCCCCTCCCCAGGACATCTTCCCTTTCCTAAGAACAAATCCCCCAATAGGCCAGTTTCGATATTAAAGCTCTCCTGTGTAGGAGGTACATTTAGTAGAACTTTGAGGGTCCAAGTGGGACAGAGTGAACCTAGTCAGTGAGGAAGACGATAAAATGTATTAAAGGCGGCTTCTCTTTAAATATGTAAACATTGGAAATACAAAATACTATTTTTTAAAAAGCCGAAACATAAAAACAATGTTATATTTGAAAGTAATATCCTGTATATGATACCTACGACCAATGAAATTACGTGATATAATAAGAATTCCATGTATTTAATTACTCCCTGAATACTTATTACTTACTAGTACTTAGTTTGTATATCAGTTGAATTCGGATGATAAACAGCGTATGAGAAACATACTGTGTACATTCACTTATGCAGTGATGAATATTCGTCCCACTCCCGCATGTAAACAAGTTGCTCGCGCCTTACTATGTACGAGAGTTCTTCAAAGGGAAATAACTCGAACGTATCTCAAAACTGGCGTATTTAATTGTTTTTTCTAGCATTTTGATACAAATATAATTCCTTTGTTTTTATATGTGAATATGTTATGAAAATTTGAGAACAAAGAAAAAAAGGAAAGAACATTTCATTAAGTACATGTAAATGGATAATAAAGAAAGAAAATATGATGTACAAGGAACTCAATCTGATTAAATTAAGATCTTTGATCCGCTCCGTTATTGTTATGTCGCTTTGTGTAGCGACATAAAATAACGGAGCGGATCAAGGATCTTATTTTAATCAGATTGCAAGGAACTCAGTGTAGTATATACTAACTTTTAGTTTGAACTACACATGCTTCTTTTATATATGGCAAATACTTTAATTAGATCATTCCCACATACAAGTAGTAACTTTTCCCCTCTTGTTCTCACAGTGGATGAATTGGGGCTTTACCTAACATACATAAACCTTCTTCATCAAGAACACAGAATTCTGCACAGATCAAGTTTTGTAATATATTGTCCCAAAATTGGTATCTGAGGAAAAGTTGGGACAACTGCAGGCAATGTGTTCAAACATATCACTACATTCAGAATTACAAAGTTTGCATGTTTATTTGTTTCTCATGGGAGGTATTGTCCAGAGTTTAATTAAAGTTTTAATGATTTTGGTTTCTTGTATGACCACATGATTTTCCAAATTCTTGGTATGTAATTCTATAAATCAAGTAAAATCTGAGTCAAGATATGTTCGTTTATTCTATTCACAATCTTCGTTAAGAGAAATAGCGGGTTTTACAGGTTTTTCCCCAGTAGATGTGTTTGGGACGTGATCCGTTTTCAATGTGATGTAAGATTGTTTCCTGAAGGTGAAATGCAGCTATGATAGAACTTAAACCTTTATGAAAACCTTGCTGTTGAGGACTCGGGTATTTCTCTTTGAATTTTACGATCATAATCCTTGTGTAGATGAATTTTTTTTTCAACAACTTTGAATATAGTATACAATAATGAAATGGTTCGGTAGCTGTCAGGAGAAGTTCTTTGGTTGTTTCCACCCTTAGAAATTAGTAGTTTAAAACCTTGTTTCCATTCAAAAGGAATTTTACCTGCTTTTATTATACTGTTGAATACTACACATAGATATTTTGATAAACATACTTTTTCCATGAATTAAATGTTCTGATTGAATTTTATCGAATCCAGGGGCTTTCTTTGATTTTAATAGTATTAAAAAATCAAACCACTTGTTTTTCTGTAATATATCCACCTGGAATATTTTAACAGGATTTTGAGTTTCTTGTATATTGATACGGTTGTATTCTCGAATGGTGTTCTTGTAGAATTGATTGTCATACATTTCATGTGGGGTGGTGGTAAACAGTTGAAAAGTGTTCAGTAAAACTGACGCAACATTTTCAGGTGTATTTCCTACTCGTTCAGCAAATTGCATTTCTGGATATTTTGTTAGGCGTGGTTTTTTTGTCGACAAATTAATTTCCAAAACAATCAAATGTTGATTCCTGCAGCGTTGTCGGTATCTTCATACGTTTTTTTCGAATGAATCTTTGCTAAGCGCTTTCTTTACATCGTCGGAAATGGTGTTTTGCACGTTTATATCCAGCATACGATATGTGCTGCATACCGCGAGATCTTCCTTCTTTTACCCATCTGACTCTAAGTTCTATTTCGTTGTTATGGGCTTCATTCACTGAAGAATTCCATGCAGTAAGATTTGATATGAGAATTATATGAACACATGAGGATAGTTAGTTTGGCATCTCCCCCGCAAGAAGGAAATTACAAGAAACAAAAATACGTATACTATATATTAGCTTCGCTTTCTTCAAAGGTAAAAAACGAAGACTCTCTCAAAACAATCTAGAGAAAGACACAACACACAGACTTACAGGTTCCATACAGGCTTACAGGTTCCATACAGGCTTACATGTTCCACACATGTTTACAGGTTCCATACAGGCTTACATACATGTAATATATAACACATATAAAACTCGGACAATTTGTCAACATCGATTTAAATGTTGCCAATGGTAAATAAATTAGGTCCCTAAAAGTTGAGTTTTTAATAATATCTCGCAGTACTTTCACAATCCGAAGGGCGCATGTGATGTCACTGTACCACGTGACTACCTACCTAATTAACTTGACTTTTTGAAATCGGGGCTTAGATTTAAGTCTGTATTATGGTTAATTATCGCAAAATTTCGGCGAACGAACTATTAGAATTAAATACTATAAGCATAAAGAAGACAAAATGCATGTAATATTGTATACTTTGAAAGCATGAGATGTGTCCTTTAATCCCCTTTTATAATGAAATGTTGTTTTAATCGACATTATATCCTAGCAACCACTGATTAACAAAATAAATGTAAGACGTATATACCCTCGTTATCAGTGTTAGTAGGGGACCAGATAACGAAATTATTTTGCAAGTAGAATTACTTTGATCTTAACTTAGGCCAATCTAATGTGAAGAAAAAGATTCCGGATTATCAGATTAACGAATTGATGTACGTATAAGTCGAATGATAAGATATGCAACCTCACATTGCTGATACAGTAATTGAAAACATGTATCTCCAATGCATATGAATGCCCTAACTGAGTTACCTTTCATTCTGACATCGTTTATTTTTACTTAAACGTATATAATGTATACAATAAACATATAAATGTACATTGTACAATAGAAATCTTAAAATACTAATGTAATTGATGAAACTAATTAATAATTAATTAATACCAATAGAAACACAAATATTTCAGTCTTGAACTGTATCTTTCAGTAAATGTACAATATTTTGTTCGTGTTTTTATGGGTTATATAAGCAAAGCATTCGATAAAGTTTGGCACAAAGGTCTCTTAGATAAGCCAAGGGCTACAGGGTTACGGGGTTACAATAGTTTTAGAATTAAAACAATGCGTTGTCAATAATGGTACTAAATCAGATTTCAAGATTATGCACACGGGTATTCCTCAAGGCAAAATATTAGGCCCATTGCTTTTCCTTATATACATAAACGATCTCGTGACTGATACAGAATGCAGTGCCGGGGTTTTCCGGATGATACTTCGATTTATATAACCGTCGAAAACGGATCGATCTCAGCAGCTGTACTAAATAACAATCTCGATAAAGTTAGAATTTGGTAAAAAGAAGAGAGAGAGAGGAAAAAAAAGAAATATGGCTTGTGTCCTTCTACCCAATTACAATAGAAAGTATGGTTATCTCGAGAAGAAATAAAATAAAATTCACCGACCGCTTTTACTTCACAACGTCGATCTCAAGAAGTAATTTAACTTGGAACCTACACGTAGATGAAATTCTATCCAAAGCGAAATATATGCATAAATGTATACATCCCATCAATATCGTTATGTAATAGAGAGGAATTTAGATAAGCATATGTGTGTTTCCCAATCGCGATCTCATATCCGTAGTTTATAACCATGAATGTATGTACACGAAGAGTGAATAAAATATTGTGTAACCTGAGTAAATATGTGTTGTGTAATGTTTACTGTTCCTAACTTTTCCTCCACATGGTCCGACAAAGAAGGATCCTCATATCGACCTGTAGATTACATTTTGCTGGAACATTGTTGTGATTTTTTTTCATATTGTATGCATACCCCATTTTTAACACAAATATTACATTACATCGATGGAACAGGTGGAAGTAACACGATAACAAGACTTTTCTACGCCTCGCCGAATAATCTTTCGTTTTTGTTTTAGAACAAGATTGGGTTGTTGTTGTTGTTTTTTAATAATGGGAATATACAGACTTATTTCTCCGAACATAATGAGTATCATATATATATCGATATATCGATATGTTTGCCATTGTTTTCTAAGAATACAGTGGATAACCACAATGCTGTCGATCAACAATAATATGTAGATTTACAAAGCCTACCACAAAACATAACCTTTGTTAACCAAAATGTCGCAATTTTCAGAATTGTACATGAATTCATCTTGTCTGCAAACAGATTTGTTCAATCAATTTCATTCTCATACCACAGAACCAACCTTTTTATATGTTTCTCTTTTTTTTTTTATTGTAATTCTTGATATTCATATCTAAATTACTCCTGTCGGTCATACATTAAGTTGTAAATTACTATAATAGAATATGAAACATATATTGTTGTTACAAGTTTCATTGTTATTATTTATCTGTAATTATACAAACATGTAATCAAACATTCTCTATCTGTATGACCTTGACGATGTATTGTGTGTGGCGAGGGCTCATATGCCTGTTGTTCAATCAATGTTTTTTTTAAAAATAATATATTGTTTTTAAACTTGGATGAAATTTCAATCAATGTAGTTAATAATAACCAAGTACGGCTTGGAAGAATCAATCATTTCAACGTGGAATCCGCCATGTTTATCAAAAACAAAATGGCGTCCTTACCATGTGGTAACCTCACTATATCGTCTGGAATCTGATCACTTTACCTCTGTACACGTTTTATGTGACTGGGGAATAAGTCTCTATCATTGTATACAAGACAACTTTTTAGAATGGTAATTACACTTGTTTTCGGTAAACCGATGCACCCAAACAGCAAATAACCATAGAATCATGTCGAATCATGAATGTGATAATTTTGCACTATACCCTTCACGTAACATTGCTATTAAAGACTATAGCGTGTAGTCTGGGTGCAAAATACCTAAAACGGATCTATATATCTGTGTGATTTTGTAGAGGATCACGGGAAGGTCTCTGTGCCGAAACGTCCGACTACCGATCACGGATAATTAGATTTAAACCTTGAATCGCAATACCTGGTGATATCCAAAATTGAAACAAGAAAGAAGTGTCTCCGTTTCTATCAATTTATATTTCTATTTCATGCATGAACGAAACATTCAAACTAAAGTAATACTTAAACAACACATACCCCTACAAAACAAGGAGTTTGTTACGTGTATACCTGTAACAGGTACTGACCACGCGGGCCAGGTAGTTTTCACTATTGTTAACCCCAGAGCCGAGGCGTTTGAACACTCGAAGTTAAAAAATATACGGATATTCCTTCAAATAGCTCTTGATGGGCTTAGGAACTGGTAACTTATCCATATTGTTCAATACTTTTGTCCTGCTTCGGGTTAACGGAAGATTTCTGTTTATTGACAAACGACACAAATGTTTCAAATCCAAGACACAACTTGGTTTAGGTTTCTGCAATACTAATGTAGAGGCCCTTTTTCCTGAGGTTCCTACAATTTTATCAGCTTTCCCCATTCGTATCATACGAGCGTAGAAATCTATTAAACTAACTGCATTGTCAAATTTCGGGATCCTTCCACTACTTCGTTCGTCACTAGTAAGCTGAAACATCCCCCTACTATATAAAATTCTCACATTGGTTACGTCTCGTTTTGTTCTGACACTCAGAGAATACAGACACTTTGAATCAGAGCTGTCTCTTATTAGAAAAGTTCCAGCTGGTTCCTTTCGAAGTAAAAGTCCTGCCTCCTTCATTGTGAAATGTCCATAATACCACCCTGTCTGAGCCAACGACTGTGCTGTTCTAAGCAGGATTGTAAAATCTTGTGCGCAATAATAGGCCGAGTCTTTCTCAGGTTTTTTATCTTGACTTGACACAGTCTTACTTTCATTTGACCCATAAGGGTCATCCTGAGGATTTTCGTTCATAACAATATTTATCTTCATCACCAACTTTCACGTTCCCTTCTCTAACTCTATTCCGTAAATGGCTTATCGGGCGATATTTATAGAACCAAGTTGTTGTCACCGCCCACAAAACCTAACTCCGACGAGACTCGGTCAGAAGACAATAGCGCTCAATTTGATTGACGTGAGCAGCCAAGCGCGCTATCAGCTAACCCCGGGAGCAATTACCCATATCCGTGTCCAACCGTTGGAACGACTCCATATTGGAAAGGGTGTAGCGTATGAAATTTCAATCTAAAAGAAAAAATGTCACCCCAGTGCATGTATCATGAGGACAATATAAATTGAAATTTAGCATTTCTACTGTTCACGCTAGAATTCGCTCCACGTGATGAGAACTTGGAACATCAGGGATTTTTGAATAGTTATAATTATAATTTAAAGTAAAACATCGTTAAGGGTATATGACTCGTAAAATTTTTGTGTCCGTATCAATGATAGAATAACAGAGTTTGGAAACATAAGTTGGCGTTAAACAGGGTGATAATCTGATACCAAACTTATTTTAAGATATTTATGACATTTCTAATTTACTCCTGACTTTTAAAATGGTTTAGATTCCACTCTTATACACAGTTTATCATAAGCAAATATTTTTTTCTCTACGACAGAAAAAGGAATCCAGATTAAACTAGATAAATTAAACATCTACTGCAAGTGCTAGTGTTTGAAGGTTAATCCTAACAAGAAAAGAAAAAAGTTTCAATATTCAACAAAGCTTGACGGCACATTTCCCCTGATAGAACCAATTTAAATAGAAAATTTTCAAGAATATTTATAAGGATAACAGTAAGTGCTTCTGATCTTGTTCGTTTACCCAAAACAAGTTTTACAACAAGGCTCTCTTAGGCTACCGCAGCTTTTGCAAATAATTTTTTCGTTAAGTCCAAATATAAAGAATTGTGCATATTTTTGATCGAACCATCAAGTCCATTTTACTCATAGTTCAGAAATAATGAGAGTATTCAACCAACTCAGAAAGCAACTGAAGATACATGATTTACTTCTTAATTTATCCCAATCCTGATTCAAAATTATACTCTATAGTGTGAATTCCTATTAATGTTTTCCCTTTTATTTGTCCTATTCTTGAATACGGCAATACCGTGCTGGGCTAGAATTTAACTTATATGATAATATTTTCGAAAGTTTCTGCAACAAGCTGCAACAGATCAATACTGTATTATGAATTAGACTGGGTCACTATCAAATGGGAAGGTTAAAAAATATGTATATAATTTTAAAAATTAGCCTATAGCACTGGCTCACAATATCTCAAAAAAAATTCTGAATTATATGTAAATGTTGGTTGTTTTCGTTTGTTTTTGTTAATTGTGCTGACATGTGAATCGATAAAAAGCTATAAAACCTCAGGTGTATATTTAACCGTATCAAAAAAACCAAACTTGTGATCAACCAAAACTAATTTTCAAATAAAAATAACAACTTCTTTCATAAATGTCATCAAATCAATTTACAATATAGAAATTAGATTGATTTAACACTCATAATATTGGCAGCTGATGAGTAGTCCACTAATATTTATGCAATTAAATCACTGACACCAATCCTTATTCAGAGTACGTGCTGGTTACAACATTTCATGTAAGATCAAGTTTACATCTGTTCGTATTAGGCCACGCCTACATCTCAGGTACTCATTTTCAAGAACTGCGCGTACTCGATATATATATTATATACATGTATATAACACACACACCCATATATATAAATATATATAAATACCAAATGCCTAAAGACCAAAAAACATGTAGTCTGTGTTGTAAATACGTTTGTAGATTAGTGTAGTTGTAGTGCTAGATGTATTTATATATAGTTTTTGTTATTATTCTCTGTTGATATTGGCCACATTATGTAATTCTTTTCGTTTGTCCTGAAGAAGGGACGGGGCGTCCCGAAAATTTGACAATCTGGTTGTTCGTGTCGTTGGTCATTTTAGTGCTTTGTATAATTTTTTGTATTTGACCTTGTACATGATCCATGTTGTGGATCCGACACTTTGAGGTATCGGATGTTGTTGGAACTTTAGTGCTTTTATATATATATATATATATATATATATATATATATATATATATATATATATATATAAACTTCTCTTCTTCTTTTTTCTAAATGCTCAAAATATTTATATTAAGGAATAAATGGAATTTCTAAGAAATTAAATAATGTAACACATTATTTATCATAATATGCCCATTTGCTTGTAGTTGTTTATTGGCTCATCAGCATAATACATAATAAATCACAAAATATGAACAAAAATACTGTATACAGTATGAAAATTAGAGCATTTAGAAATTTTAACTGCCTCCACCTATTTTCTGAAATCGATAAGGGATTAACTGCTAATTGTCGGACAGCCTACAGAGGAGTTAGGGCTTCAATAATCTCCTATCAAACCATTTAATCAATTATCGACGGGCGTATCACGTATGTAATTACGGTCCCTTGGGTCATTTTCGCACTGAATTAGGTACCTAGTGTCCATTGTTAGGTAGGGTTATCTCTTCTCACTTCCAGAAGACCTCAGGGGGGTGTTCTCTACTTTAGATCACATCCTTACTTTACTTCTTTTATCCAACGCGTCCCATATCAAATGTAGGAAAATACTTTTTTTTTTTTTTTTTTTGCTTTATAGACTTCAAACAAGCCTTCGATACTTTTGGAAAATATGGTAATTTACGGCATCAATGGTAAATTTATGCTTCCAGTGTACTACAAATATGTATCAAAGAATTGAATCACTCATAAAGATGAATGATACGGCACCTGATTTTTTTTATCATTATTGTTTGTAATACATGTAGGAGTCCGTCAGGTAGAAAATTTATCTCCATTTTTATTTTGTTTGTACAACGTCAATTTAAAAAAAAAACTTTCTTGCTGATAATAATTTAATGCAATCGGATTACAAAGCTTCACTATTATCCTCACATAGATAAGAAATTGAACAAGGTAGATTTAGCAATATTCCAAGAAACGAAAGAAAAATGTAAATTATGTTCAGAGAGTATTGAAGATGAATATCATTTTATATTAATGTCCTTTTTATAATGATTGTAGAAAACAGTATTTAAAGAAATATTATTATAAACACCCCTCCACTTTCAAGCTTACCCAACTACTATCAACTGGAAATATTACGGAATTATGTAAATTTGGTAAATACCTATCCATGTATAAATGTTCATCTATGAGATCTCAGTTATTATAAGATTATCCTCAGTACCTATCCTGTCCATGTACATCAGTATGATATATTATCTTCTGTTACTAATTCGTGTATAATTTGTTGTTGTATATACAATGTACTTTATACCTATGAACTGTATGGTTCTTGGTCAATAAACAATACAATATAATACAATACTACTGCAATAGACAATGATTAGGTGTATATTTGAACCTTCTTATATTTAACACTGACAACACTTTACTATTGACAGAAAACCCATACCTTGGCTTTATTTGCAACAAGGCGAGCTCAACCCTAGGATTCCTCCGCAGGAACTTGCGCCATTGTTCTATCAACTGCGGTACAAAACGCTTATATATCTGTGGTACGTTCTACTCTAGATATGGAGCGATTGTCTGGGATCACTAACTTAAATCAGACATAGACAAACTAGGACAAATCCAGCGGCGTGCTGCAAGATTTATATGTTTACCAGATGAAAATATAGAGCTCACAGCGGGTGTGACCGGTCGATAGGGGATATCCAGGGGTCCGTGTTTGCTCAACTCTCTAATTTATATTGCTTATAGGAGTTATGAGATTGATCACTGTTCGTTATCCTCACCTTTCACATGCAATGACTACAAAACCAGAGAGATAGGGACCATCTCAAAATGCTTGTTAATCTTGATCTACAGACCCTCCAAGAACGTAGGAAGGAATTGCAATTGACTTTCTGGTGGTGGAGAGGCTGGTGCCGGCCATACGTGCATCAAACTACTGTTTGCATTCTTGCTGTGTTAGATTGCCAAGCAATACAAAGCGATGGTATATGAACATGTAACTACTATTTAGTCAATAGTAGCAGCCTAAGCATGACATTTAATACAATACATGCATGACATAGGTTCGACACAGGCCTGTTAGACATAGGCATACATAAGATAATATAATAGCACATCTGAAGGGTTACTTGGTTTGACTTCGAGAGAGTGTCTCTGTGCGGGAAACCCGCTCGTGCGCGAAGTTGTGGTTCACTACGGTCGTCTGTTTACGGACACCTAACTCGACTGCAGCCCTCCCCGTTTTATAATGACATAGATGCATATAGAAGATTATCACACGTGGCATCCCTCCAAAAAGGTGACGTTTTTCCGGAATCTTGATATCCTTCCAGATCCGTGACAACCCACTTTGACGGTGAAACCACATTAGCGACATCGAACCAGTGGTGACATCCAGCAAATGTAGTACCATCGACATCCAGCCAAAATCTGTAAGTTACCATCAATCTAGAAACTGGGATGAATCATCTGCCAATTCTGAAATAACTAGGGTATTATAGAATAAGAATGCTCTTAGATTAACTAAATATCCACAGTCATAACTAGATATAAACCATAAAAACTAACTGTATCCAAAGACACAACAATCACCAACCCACAGCCAAAGAGAGTGTAGCATCGTAACGATCTGCATCTCAGGACACAGCAATCACCAATCCATAGCCAAGAGACTGTAGTATTGGAACGAACTGTGTCGTGTACAAAGCCCTTAGTTAGTCTCTGCAAGATAATCAATATAGTTCCACTCTCTCTGTAAAGCCTTAAATCTATACGAGGGGTTTAACAACTGACTTGCAAAAAGATGCGATCGCAAGAACTCTTGCTACTGCATCTTGGTTGTCAACCTCTGTAAATCCCTTTGTCTTTACTAAAGGTGTAGCAACCCTGGCATGAACTTATATAGATTGAGGTTGTTTCTAGAGTATCAGCACACCAAGGTACAGCCCAACACTTGCTCTCAGTAGGAACTGTGAACGTGTCACAGAACACAAAGCATGTTTGCGAGGCCAAGTGTGAATGTCTTAGGATGATGTAAAATGTGATCTGTGCCATCCGGCCAAGAGACATTCTGAGACAAAAGGAGGTGCAACTGACACGGCTGTTTTCCCAGCAAGCTGTGACACTTGGATTACTTCACTGTCCCTCGGTTGACCCGTTCCTAGTCGATCCGTCCTATTATCGATCCGGCCCATTTTGCTTCGTCGATCCGGTCCGTCAAATCTTTTTATTAAAGATATAATAAATTATTAAATTACTTAAGAAAAAAGGGGAAGTTTTTGCATGCATATTTTCACACGATTTAGCAGAGATGTTATAAAAAACAAATTTTAGGTCTCTGAAGTTAGATATTATGATTAAATAACTGTCGGATTTAGGTATGAAAATAAAATTACTTATACAACAATTAGGCCTAGTGATTTTTGTTTGGAGTGCGATAATCAGTATGATTGTTTCTGAAAAAGTGTGTTAATTAATTGATGTACAGCAATCAATGTAAAAATGTGTCCATTAATCATTGTGAAAACACCCTTGTTAAAACTTTTGGAGTTTTACTTTGTATTACAACCTTTGATCATTAACTGCAAGAATAACACCTTTTATTGAACACCAAAAATTTAACTCAGCATTCAAGCTTAACCTAACTAATTGAAAGTTTTTTAATAAGAAAAACAATTGCCCAAGCTTAGGAATATTCTTTGATCTACCGAAACCAAGGATATGTAAGCCGATTCTCAAAATGGTCCGTTATTAAAATTCAAATAACACTTGGAAAAATGGTTGAAAAATGTGGTATTACCATTACAATTATTTTTCCTGAGGGCCAGATCGACCTGGGGACGAATTAACTAGGGGACGGATATTCTAGGGACGGATCGGTAATGGGACAATGGGACGGATCGTTTAGAAATTGCGGATCTTCACCGGAAATTTAAAGTTTCAATATGGTAGACTCGCTTGAACTCGGAGGCTAATAGCTGGTGAAAACGAATCTGATCTGTATGAAACTTAGCCCTTTTACTATTTATTCGAAAAATAAGATATCTCTTTTATTTAAAGAGATATCTCTTATTTTAAAGAGATATCTCTTTAAAATGAGATTTATCTCTTAATTTTAAGAGATATCTCTCTAAAAAAGAGATATCTCTTTCATTTAGGGAAATATTTCTTTCACTTAGAGAGATATCTCTTTCACTTAAAGATATATCTCATTTACTTTTAGAGATACCTCTTTCACTTAGAGAAATATCTCTTTCACTTAGAGAGCTATCTCTTTCACTTTGAGAGATATCTCCTTTACTTAGACAGATACCTCTGATACTATAAGATATATCTTTTTCAATAAGAGAGATATCTCTATCACTTTGAGAGACATCTCTTTTATTCTGAGATATATCTCTTTTACTTTGAGAGATATCTTCTTCACTTAAAGAGACATCTCTCTAAGAATTCCTAGAGAGATATATCTCAAAGAATACGAGGCATCTCTTTAATCGTTGAAAAAGATGTATCTCTCAAGGAGAAAGGGATATCTCTTTCCAATATTTTTTTAATTAGTTTGAATACCTAAGAAATTCTCAACTAAACCGAAAGCCTGCCAAAGCAAATATTTTACACTAGAAGTATTTTGATTGGTTAAAAAATAGGGTTACATCATATTAATGGCGATGCAACAAGGATAAGTCATTATGATCACACGGGGTGGAGGGGGTCTGTTTTATTTAAAGATATATCTTATTTTACGAATAAATACTAAAAGGGCTTGCCAAAGATCTGCCGAAACGGATGATCAACATTTACTCAAATATTGTGAGGGTGACAACAAGTAGCTATATATTAAACGGTAATTCTAAGATGGACTGTAACGGATGACGGATGCATAAAGTCCAACATAATGATGGAAAATTGCATGGAGAAAATGGTGTAGGGTTAAAGACGGCGACCTAATTAGCTTTATTTTATGAAACAAGTGGCCAACGAGCCTTAACGGTCACCTGAGAATCATAGCCCATATAGGGAGTCTCATATTTGCCTAGTTTAAGCCTCAATGCAGTACTTTGTGCACATATTTATATCATCTTTCAAAATATGCATACAATTCCTATTCATTTACAGAAGAGGGAAAATGGAAGTTATAAATCATTTTGACATCCCCAACCTCCTCCTCTAAACCATGGACTGTGAATTTCACAATTTAAGAAGAGAACATTACAGACATCACAACCATATATTTAGTTTATCTCCCATGACTGAGAGTAAAGAAGAAGAACATATTTTTAAATACACTTTTATTATGTTCCCATATTGGCCCTGTCTGAACCCCTGTCCCAGAAACCATGAATTTCACAATTTAAGTAGAGAGCTTCATGGACATCATAATCATGCATGCATTTAGTTTTTCTCAAATATATATGAGCGTAGAGAAGATTGATTGTATCTTGTTTAACGTCTCTCTGGAGAATTTGTCACTGCTATGGAACCGTCACCATTACCGGTGAAGGGCTTCAAATTTAAACCTATGCTCGGCGCTTACGGCCATTGAGCACCCTCAACGTGTTTGTCAGTACCCTGCCTCGATTTAAAAACCGATCATACGCAGAACAACCTCCTGCGTATCGAATCAGTTGAGAGATATAAACACTTTATGCAGGACTGGTGATAATGGAATATTGCTACATGAATGAAGTTGACGATGGAGAAGCTGAAATCATCCCATCTATCAGTTGTTAGTTTGCAGTTAATATCTACTTTCAATAAAATATCTAGGTATGAAGCAGAAGTGGATGACTCTGTGGTGTCTTTTATTTCGAGTAAAGGTATTCCATGTATAATGAAAGGATAATGAACAATTTTGAAGGATTTAGATCAACATAAAAGTTTATTGTTAAATAATGATGAAAGTGAAGCAGATAAAATTCACATGACTGGTAAATGATTAGAAGCTGACCTTTTTGCACTTAAGATTTTTTGGAAAAGTTGTCTGCCCTTTGTAAAAATAAGAAAAATCTCATTTTCTAAAACTGTGCGGTCAATGATTAATTTTATTTCATATTTTCATAAAAAGAAAGTGTATGTAACTTTCTACCAAGAGATAATTATGAAAATAGAATTTGTTTTTAAAATATTGTAATAAAACATGCTTTTCCCATATACTTTAATGTTAAATTCTAGGTGAAATAAATCAAGCAGTAAACAAAATTTTGAAAATTCCTATGGTGGATTATTTTTATTTGATGAACCCTTCAAAATGATACCATGATTACAAATATTCCACCATCCATTTATTAGATATGAAATATGGTCATTATACATTGAATACCTTAACAGGAATACATTGAATTGACATGTGAATGATCGACTGATTGAATATTGTTTTACGTCCCTCTCGAGAATATTTCACACATATAGAGACGTCACCACTGCCGGTGAAGGGCTGCAAAATTTAGGCCTATGCTCGGCGTTGGACCTCGGTTTTTGCGGTCTCATCCGAAGGACCGCCCATTAAGTCGCCTCTTACGACCAGCAAGGGGATGCTGAGGACCTATTCTAACCCGGGTCCCCATGGGAGGCATATGAATGAAAATTAGCATTGCTGATAGATAAAACATCGTCGATATATCTAAATGTGGAATTGAAGGCCACAGCAAGAGATTTTTTCTTCTCACGTAGAAGATATTGAACAAATTCTGCTTCATATGAATATAAAAACAGGTCAGCTAACAAAGGAGCACAATTCGTGGCCATGTTGGAAAACCTGATCACCAAAGACTACGAAGATATTTTCAATGAGGAACTTCAGCATATTTTTAATTTCAACTTCAGAGTACTTGTGCGTGGAATCAGAGTGGTGTTTAACAAAGTAATTTTTGGACGACTAATCACTAGATATGAATGTTTTCGTTTTCCTTTATCATCTTCATTATAGGTCACAGTGACCTTGATTTAGAGTGCAGCACACCCTCTACTTAAGATGCATTAATTGACTAAGTTTGATGATTCTAAACCAAATGATTTTGGTTTGTTACAAAAGATTTTATTGGTTTAATTGTAAGTCATTGTATAACGAATTGGGTAATGCGCGAGGTGTTCTAAGTGGTTTACACATTGTCAAGTCCAAGAGAGCCATATTTCACAGGAAAATATCACATTTACCAGGTGTGAAGTTCCCTCTTGCAAAATTAAATTTATCGCCTATATACATTTATTTCAAATCTCGACATTCGAACTTTCCCTCACTTATCAACTTCCACCCTCCCCATTATTGATTGTATGTTGGTTAATGTCCCGCTTGAGAATTTTACACTCATTAGGAGAGACGTCACCATTACCGGCGAAGGGTTGCAAAATTTAGGCCTATGCTCGGCACTTATGGCCTTTGAGCAGGGAGGGATCTTTATCGTGCCACACCTGCTGTGACAAGGGACCTCGGTTTTTGCGGTCTCATCCGAAGGACCTCCCCATTAAGTCGCCTATTACGAAAAGCAAGGGTTACTGAGGACCTGTTCTAACTCGGATCCCCACGGTAATCATCCTCCCCATGTAATCACAAACCCTTGAAATTGTGAGGATAATCATCAACCTCGTGTTTACAAGTGGCGGATCCATAAATTTCTGAAGGGGGGGGGGGAGGAGCAGTAAATGGATGGGTATCCAGGGGCTGTCTCCAGAACCCCTCCCCCAATTATTTCTGACAGTCTACATGAGATTCTTTAGAATGAGAATACAGCCGGTCTAGAATATGAATTAAAATACATAGAAGCACTAAATTAATTTCACGAAATAGATCAAATCCGATTGTGCCAAGCATTGAATATGCAAAATAAATGGACATACAGTAGCCTGTGTGATTATCTCAGACTGCAGCCGCTATCTTATCACTGAACTCATCAAATTGTTCTTATTGCATGTTTATCAACAAATTTATCCAACATTCAAAGGGGGAAAATCTGGACTATTGGGGGGGGGGGGGGGGGTCATCTGATTGCATGTTTTCATCTTGATGTCATGATGTGACACAAGAATATCTGCTCCAGCGACTTTCACCTGAGTCATCCAAAACTGAGACGTTGTTACTAACTCATCTGATGAGTGATGTTCATAGAAATACAGTATGTTGATATCCTTTTATTCACCATTAGTGATCACGATAGTGCTTACCAGTACTCACAGTACTTTGATTGCTACAGGAATATTGAATACTCATGCAAACACCAAGGTAATATAAACTTCAATACCTTGCATTTTTTTTTTTTATTGTACTTTAGGGATGTGACTCTCATATCTTGATTTCAAAAACATGATGACTTTTAGATGCATTCATGTCCAGAATTTAACATAAAAATGGTAATAAAATAGTTTAAGAATATGGATTTATTTCCTTGCTGAACAGCAATGTATTTCACTTTACTAACCATCACCATCATTTAAACATATCAAAATACATGTAGGCCTAAATGTTTCATTAATATAATAGCAAGGTTATAAGAGTTACAGGCAGTCCATAGGAACATTCTGACGTACATCAATATCATGTGCCAGTACATGTTTACCTTATCCAAAATTAGGCCAGCACTTTTAAAGAACTAGGTCAGAGAAAAATCCTTTCTTAAATCTCTCTGAAATTCAGTTGTTTCCATAAAATAATCCTGAAACTAAAGAGAAAATCATACTTTCCTAAAACTGATTTCTCTTCTAGTATATGACATCACAAAGTTGGTGATTTAAATGTTGTTCTTGAAAATTGTCAAAAATGTCCACATTTCATTCTGATTCAGTCCTGTGTCTCAATATCAAAGCTAGTTTCATGTACAGTATTTGTAACATTTATATATAAACTTTGTGGTTGATGCATTTGCTCCATACTCTCTGAAACCAAATATTATGAACAAGGGTTGAAAAATTAAAAGTTTTGGTCACAAGAAACACCACAGCAATAAAGAATTTAACTTGGACACACAATATCATACATCATAAATTCATACCCCACAGCTAGAATTCTAATTAGTCATGTATATCTTACCTAGCTAACAACAAATGTATGCATTATGAAATTAAGTGAAATCAGACTATTTGTGAACCTGTTTACTTAAAATTTACAAAAGGTAAATTTATCAATATTTTTAGATTCACAAATACATACCCGTCCATCAAAAAGTTCCTTAGAAGGAACAAACAAATAAAAACTTAAAATGCTGTACTTTGAGACCCTAAAAGGATTCCTTTCACCCCAGTGCCATTGTATCCCCAAGAAAGAAGTTGTACGCAAGACTACGCATATATTTTATATTAGATATCATCCATCAGAAATACATTCACAATCAGTGTGCTGAATCAAATAAATTTTTTTTTCATGAATGGGTAGGTAAAGCAAAAAAACGGGGTTTTTTTCTCTATGTACACATGCCTATTTCTCAAGGTTTGTGGAATTTCACTCAGCAGAATAATTAATGCTATCAATAATTCAATTAATGTGTGCTATAAATTTGAAGATGTCATTGATTTATATTTGAAAAAAAAAAAGTTTAATGCTGTATTGCTGCACATTTCAAATGAACGAATGATATCTTCAAATAATTAAAGAGATCTTCAATCATTTGAGTTTATGATAATTTGGCACTCCATATTTACAAGGTTGCACAGTACAATGTAAACAAACAAAAAATAGAAAAAAGAACACCAGCAAAAATAATGAATGGAAGTCATCAATCTTTTCACAATGGAATGTCCACATTCTTTAAATAATAAAATCTGCCTAGTGCATGTATTATGTTAGTTTAATATACAACAATTTAACCATTGTGTAATAAATTATAATGATGGATTATCAGACCAAAATAACTAATAAACTGAACAAATTGGTACAGTGTACCATTTATAGTAAGATTTTTTATCTTATTGTCTTTTTTCATGTACTAGTGAGGAGATGCTTTGTGAAAATATTGTATTTATCTATTTCATAACCAAGCATCTCCACATAGTGCAGATTAAAGTTTGTTAAAACCATGTCCCCAAGGCCCAAGACAGGTTCACAATATGGGTTTCATGTTTTGCAAAGGAACACAAAGGAAATTTGGCCTATCAACCTCTTTCACTGAAAAATAGTGAAGAAGTTGAGGACCTACATATTGCACCAATACTTTCCTGAATATTTAGACTTCTAACACAGATCCGAAAATGCCACATAATTCTTCAAGTTCTGTGGTAGAGGTAGTTGACAAATGTTTTGATTCCCTGGATCCATATTGTCTCTGATAACCATTCTGCATAAATGTTGCAGGCGGTCCACATTGCTAACATAACTCTGCAGGAGTCCAGCCATATCTTTGGAAGCACTCTGAATACGACCACCATTCAGTTCGGATGACACACTGCTAACTTCTTTGAGGATATTTTTTCGTGAATTGACTTGTAAAATCAAAGAAACGGCATCCACGTTTCCAATCATCACAAGTGTTTGTAAATCATGAGCTGATTTCTTCATGTGAAAACTTCTCGATACCTGCTGAGGTCTGGGTGAGGTCCCTGCTTTTATTAACATTTTCAGTTTTTCAAGCATCTCATTGTAACTGTCTCTTTGATTGATTAACTTCATTAAAGCTGAATGAAAAGGTGACATTCCATGAATGTTAGTGAGGTCCAACAATCTGCCACTCTTCACTTTTTCCAGGAGGATTTGCAGACATACTGAAGAGCTCTTTACAACTGCAAGGTGGAAAATACTCATGGATGTTTTGTCCCTCACAAAAAGGTCTGAACCAGCTTCCACTAGCAACCTCACCACTTCTTCATGACTTTCACATACAGCCAACATGAGAGGAGTTTGACTGTAACAATTCTGGGGATCCAAAGATGCTCCATTCTGTAACAAAAGCCTCACTACCTCAGACTTCCCATTTTGAGCGGCACAATGAAGAGGAGTCAGTTTTGCATCAGAAGACACGTTCACATCACAGCCCTTATTCAATAGCAACTGCACAATCTTTGCATGACCATGAATCGATGCAACATGGAGTGGGAGGAGTCCATGGAGATCTTTCAAAAAGGTGGATGCTCCATGTTCAAGCAATTTCTCAACCTTTTCCACATTGCCACTCCTGGCTACTAGGTGGAGAAGGGTGGAACCCATGTGGTCTCTGGAGTCCATTTGTCCCTGTTTGATGAACTCAATAAATACTTCCATGCTGCCTTGAAGAGAGTCTTGCAACATTAATTCATTCCAGGGAACACCAGCTGCAACGTTTACCTCCATTGTATTTATTCTGTCAAAATCAAAACTTGTTACACTACAAAATAGTCAAATATTTTTCAAAGAATTTCAGATGACTTGATTACCCAATGTATTAAACTAGTTGAACTTTTTTTTAAATTTAATCACAAAATGTGTAAATATTTTACACAGCTTATTGAATGCAGTAGTAAGTGTGTATAGACACGTTAATGAACAAATCTCAGTCAAATGTGTTTTTCAAACTTTGTATCTAAAACTTCCGCTAAGCTCCAACAAATCAATTTTCAAACAAGGACATCCATATTTGCCTGAACCAAAATTATACAGATGGATTATATCATTGTTAACTTCAAACGTGATGCTGGGGGTCTACAATATCAACTTCAATTGTAGCTCTTCTCGCTCTCTGTCATGAAACAAATACATAATTCATTTGTAACTTTGAAATGGAAGTATTGGTAAATAGTCTTTAAGAAATTAGGATGTAATTTGAAAAAAGTTTACATCATTATAATATTGCAGCTAATGATGCATCTTCGCAAACCTAGTGTCTGATTCGCTTACTCTCATCTCCCGGGAGATGAGAGTAAGCGAAACGGACGCTTGGGTTGCGAAGATGCAAATGATGAGATAATGGTAATTTTTCTAAATTTCATGTCAGTGTGTTTTGCTGCTTCCACTTAGTCTAGCAGTGACAAAATGTCACACCCATGAACATCACTGTGCCATATCTATAATCATTTTAAATATTTCAATATTTTCTAAATAGCATCTATCATATAAAAATATTTTGGGTTGCCTTTCCCTTCAAATCATTGATTTGTGCTGTCTACCGGCAAGAAAAGCTAATACAAAGTTTGAAAATTAGGTATAAAGAATTAATATAATTTAATTCATCAAAAGATTTACAGCAAAAATTATTGAAACATTATCATCAGTTATACTTTATGATACACAGGTGTTATGGTTCTTGTCTCAAGCCGTTTCCAAGTTGAAATAGAGGCCAACAATCAATCTCTACCCAGAGTTGTCATTCCTTGCTCTCACTTACACCTCTGTTAACGTCTCAAAATAAGCAATGTTATTCCACATGTAAATCCACTTTTTTTCTTTTTTTTTTTACGGCAAATAGAACTAAGAACTATTTTATAAAATATCTGGAAAATGTAGGACAAGCAACTATTTGTTGATCTTTTGCAATTACTATATATTCTTCATGTACCTATACATGTATAGGCCTGGTACAATAGAACTACCCAATATCCACGTTTCAACCCAAATCAATGCTTATTGTGTCACAAAAGACTTGACATCTGCTCAATATTTATTTATTTACGTATATTTTTGTAACTGAAGTCAAAACCATACTTTATTTGAGCATACGTGTCATTTTACAAAAATCTTGTAAAACCCTTGAGACGTTGACAGAGGTGTAAGTGAGAGCAAGGAACGACAACTCTGGGTAGAGAATGGCCAACAATAGGCACAAGAAAAATTCCACAAATTATTAAATACTTGGTTTTATAAAGAAAAAACTTCTTGTACAAGTATTTAAATAACAATAATATGAAATGAAACACTTGGGTATTTATGTGGGTTAGGGGGGTATATTTGGTGTTTTCGGTAAATCCCGGGTATTTTGGTAATTCTAGTCACCCATAAGGGCTGTATAAGGGTAATATGTATAGGCCTATTCCCTCTGTATATAAATACATGTATTTATAAATACATGTATTTATATATATATATATATATATAGAGAGAGAGAGAGAGAGAGAGAGAGAGAGAGAAAGAAAGGGGTATACATGTCACCCTTA
Organism: Ostrea edulis; assembly: GCF_947568905.1. Lineage (NCBI taxonomy): Eukaryota > Metazoa > Mollusca > Bivalvia > Ostreida > Ostreidae > Ostrea > Ostrea edulis. Next base: position 67,401,793 of record NC_079167.1, read on the forward strand.
CTACACATCTTACGGCGTAATGGTTGAAATTCAGAGGCCGATGGTCTAATCCTGTGATCAGGAGTTCGAAATTTTATCAACAAAATTCACAGTGGCACGAGCTGACGCTCTGTGTTAACAAAAAGGTAACGCATTGGGTGACGAGTGGTTTCGTCCCGATTACATATTCGCACCTTTACCTGTACGCCCCAAGTGGATTCGTCCCGAGTGGTTTCGCCCCCATTGAGTATGTAGCAACAGTGGTCGGAACGATTGACTAGTGCATACTCTCTGTTAACAATGAGCAATTGAATTGAATTGAAATTAGGGGATGAATGCTATATATTAATTTACCGACGCCCAAGGTATGTTCATTTTGATCATTATACCAACAATTTTTCAAATTGGATGTTTATATATGGCAACAGTGGTTGGAACGATTCATCAGAGCATACTCTCTTTTAATGATGAGCAATTGAATTGAAATTAATGAATACTATACAGTATATTAATTTACCGACTTCCAAACTATGTCCATTTCTATCATTATACCAAGAATTTTTGCCATGGCAAGTTGCATTCATTGTGGAAAATCAGTAAGTAAAAATTATCATATGAAACAGATTAGCATTATGTAGATAAAATTAGTGTGTCTATTATGTGATTTTATTAATCTTAGATATATTTATATAAATCTCAAAATGAAGAATTCAATTTATAGCATAAACTTAAAGCAGCAATATTTATTTGAAAGTAGATGATCATTTTAAGAAAGTGAATTTTGAGATATGTTAAATCGTTATAATTTTAAGATATGTTATTTTATTGGGGCGAAACCACTCGATTAGTACATCGGGGCGAAACCACTCGACTATAAGGCAATGTTCTACCTTATGTTACCTGCATTGAAATAGGGACGAAATCACTTGGTGCGAATCCACTAGGTGCGAATATGTAATTGGGACGAAACCACCCGCATTCACGCATTGCATGATCATGGCTTGGTCAATCGCTTTATTGATAAAATTTCGAACTCCTGTGATCCACGGGTGCTTGGGTCATAATATATGAATACACATCTAACCTTATACATATGTAAATTTACATATGTATAAGGTTAGATGTGTATTCATATATTATGACCCAAGCACCGGTGCTGTGATCTAGTGTGTCAGCCTATCCCAGTAATTTTTTTTTTACTTCCACAACGCTGGGTTTGCTTTAATCTCCTGTTTAACATGACACTGGGATTATAATATACGTTTGTAAAACAAAAAGAAATAATGAAATACATACCAGCTCTAAGCACAACATATATTGCTCTCGTCAAAAAAGTTTTGATGAAATATTTTGTGGTTAGTTAGTGTCACCTTCCTTTTTGATAAATCGTTCGTAAACTATTTCGTACATAATTCTTAGTAATTAGTGATTCGGTCAAAGTTAAGTGAGTTAATTAAATGTATTTTATTGTAGATCTATGTAATCTTTTTTACTAGATGGGATTTCCCTCAAGGTACTACATCTTGCAAAGCCTACCATTTACAGTGGCGGATTATGGGGGTCTTTTTTTTTTTTTTTTTTTTTTTTTTTTTTTTTTTGACCACACACGAACCTATAGAGGATGTGGTGACTATAAATGAAAGTAAGAAGGAACAAGAATTCGGTCGAAAATGCATTAAAATGTACCATTTTAAAGCAATCTTTTAAAAAAAAAATTCCCAGGGAACAAGAATTTCAGTCGAAAATGCATTAAAATCAGGGACCAATATACTAACGTTAGTATATAGGTCCCTGTTAAAATGCACCATTTTAAATCAATCTTTTTAAAATTAACCCCCTCCCAGGTCTAGATCCGCCACTGATTTATAGTATAAGAAAGGACTATATGTCCTCAAAGTGGCTTCCTTTGTCTTTGCAGACTCCTTGAAAATTGCCCAGGTAGTTCCAATACACAAGAAAAACATTGTACTAGATCAGGTTAATTATAGACCAGTTAGTGTTTTATAAGTATGGTGTCCGGATAGGGCCATTTGCAAAAGCGTGACTGCGCGTTAGTCACAACACGCCGTCACGCCAACAAGCAACGCGCCTTCGCGCAGACAAGCTTCGCGCAGACAAGCAACGCGCCTTCGCGCTCTCACGACAACAAGCAACGCGCCTTCGCGCTCTCACGACCAATCTCTACCCAGAGATATCGTTCCTTACACTCACTTACACCTCTGTAAACGTCTCAAGGGTTTTACAAGATTTTTGTAAAATGACACGTATGCTCAAATAAAGTATGGTTTTGACTTCAGTTACAAAAATATACGTAAATAAATAAATATTGAGCAGATGTTAAGTCTTTTTGTGACACAAGAAGCATTGATTTGGATTGAAACGTAGATATTGGGTAGTTCTATTGCACCAGGCCTATAGATAGGTACAGGAAGAATATATAGTAATGGAAAAAAAATATACAAATAGTTGCTTGTCCTACATTTTCCAGATATTTTATAAAATAGTTCTTAGTTTTATTAGCCGTAAAAAAGTGGATTTACATGTGGAATAACATTGCTCATTGAGGTGTAAGTGAGAGCAAGGAACGACAACTCTGGATAGAGATTGTCTCACGACAACAAGCAACGCGCCATCACACCATCAAGCCAACAAGCAACACGGCGCGAAGGCGTATTGCTGTTGGCGTAACGGTGCGAAGGCGCGTTGCTTGTTGGCGTGAGAGCGCGAAGGTGCGTTGCTTGTTGGCGTGAGAGCGCGAAGGTGCGTTGCTTGTTGGCGTGATGGCGTGTTATGACTAACACGCAGTCACGCTTTTGCAAATGGCCCTATCCAGATACCATATATCAACTATGTCTAAGAGTAAGATCTTTGAAAACTTTATCAATACTCATCAGTCCGGTCATTGTGCTGAAAATTTCCACCCCTTCTTAGCGGCTTTTAGGTGAGGAGAGCACTTGATGAAAATAAGTATGCCGCTGCTATCCTTATGAACTTATCTAAGGCTTTTGACTGTCTCCTTCACAACCTTATTCTGGTCAGATTAAAGTCTTATGGTCTCTCTCCACCTGCCGTAGATCAACTACATAGCTGTCTATCTTGTACAAAACAATGTGTCAAAGTTGGCCAAAATATCAGTTCTTTTCTTAATATTTTCAAAGGAGTACCGCAGGGTTCCATACTCGGACCAATAATGTTTGGGTTTTTTTTTTTTAGGTTGTTAGAGATTCAGCATTGTACAACTATGCAAATGACAATACCCTATCGCATTCTTATTTTGATTTTTATCGTGTTGTTAATACACAATAAAATCATAGGAGAAGTGGTAGTCTCATAGACTGGTTTTCAGCAAACAAAATGCAGACTAACCCGGAAAAATTCCAAGCAATTGCTCTCGATAGAAAGAAACATGGTAAAAACATTACTTTTAACTTAAATGGTAAAAAATTTGCCTGTGACGAGGGAGTAAAACTGCTTGGTTTAATATACGAGGGCTGTTCGATATGTAATGTGCATTGTACGATATTTGAAAAGCATTCGACTCAAATAGTGAAATGAACATTATATCCCTTCAAAGTATTCTCCGCGGTTTGAAATACATAATTTCAATCTCTGAATCCATTTCTGAAATGCGTCACGGTACGCTGATTTAGGTAGACCTCTGAGGCACTGACACGACCAGATAAATAAGAACTTTTTAAGTTTTGGAAAAAGGAAAAAGTCGCATGGGGCTAGATCTGGAGAGTATGGTGGGTGTGGCAAGACGGTAACCTTCTCCGACTTAAAAAATTACTTCACAAGCTCAGATGTATGTGATGGAGCATTATCATGAAGTAGATGAACATGCCTAAATCCTGACACAGGGCGTCGTTACTAGCTTGAAAATACGGATGTATATTTAATTGCTGTTTTAAAATTTAGAAATTCATTTCCAAATTAAGGATTATCTCCCTCACGAATAGCTCTTATCCTTAGACGAATTTGACTCCACTTTTTTGGCACACTGTTTTTCCCTATAATAGCTCTAAAACTTCATTGTTATTTTGGATTTCAAACATTTCGGTTGAGCATCACTGAAGAGACATTATTTGTCGAAATGCGCATCTGGTGCATCAAAATTGGTACCGTATTTAAGTTTTACGTTTTACATGATAATGTTTCTTGAGCTTTTTTAGTATAACATCTCGGTAATACCGACCTGTAACACTTTTGCCTTTCGGCACCGGAATTTGTACGGCTATATCATCACATGAGAAGAATATGCAATAAAGAACCTTCTTTGTGCTTATGGTTCTTTCGGCAATTACAGGTCTTCTACCATGTTTAGTTAGCCATATTTTGTTTCCATTTTTTCTTACTGGTTCGAAATAGTGAACCCATGTTTCATCACCTGAGTAACAATGTTTGCAAATTGTCTTTGATTGAATTTGGGAAACAATTTGAGCATTGCTTAGCGGCTTGTACTCGTACCCGTTTTTGGTCATCTGTCAATATATGCGGTATCCATCTGGCAGAAATCTTTCGTACTTTCAAAATACGCTTGAAAATGAAATGCACCCACAATAGCGATATGCCAAAATCTTTGGCAATATCACGAATCGTGTATCTGCCATCACTTTCAATTATTTCCCTGACTTTTGAGACATTTGCCTTGCCTGTTACAGCCACAGGTCGGCCAGATTTTACTTCATCTTTGACGGACTCTGTGCCAGTCAGAAATTTCTTTCTCCGTCTACGAACTGTCTCATAAGATACCTTATCAGACTCATAAACTTTCCCCAATTCAGTAAAAATCTGCATTACCGAATGACCGAGTTTTGTGCAAACTTTTATAAAAGCTCTAATTTCTTCAATATTCTCAACCCGTTTCCCTAGTTCCATTTTTACAGCAGTGGTCAACGAATGGATCTATTGAAATGACTATAAGTTTAAAACTGTGTGGAGCTGAAGGCTCGTGTTTATACCGTTGGAAAGGTATTGAATGGAGCTATTCAAGAGTATCATCATCCACGATATCGTGCAAAGTGTTACCGCATTGTGGTACAATACACATTACATATATATAGAACAACCCTCGTAGTCTATATTTCAAATATATGCAAGAAAGCAGCTCGTCAATCAAATGTACTAAAGCGTATAGGGCAACACATCTCTATATAGATTGCGTTTACAAACACACTCTCTACCATTCTTTTATAATGTCAAATTTCAGATACTGTCCCGTGGTTTTACACCTTCGTAATGAACAAAATTGTAGAAAAATCGAGAGAGAAAATATCAGGAGCGAGCTAGACGATTTATATACGAAAACCACATTAGCACTTCCCACCAACTCCTAGATAAATCAAATCTCCCCTCACTGAAAACCAGACATATGAGAGCCATGTCTCTTGAAGTTTTCAAAATTGTCAACAAGCAAAGCCCTTTGTTTCTGCAAGACTTGGTTCAAATAAGAAATTCAAACTACAATTTCAGATACCAAAAGACTTTCGCATACCCCAAAAATACCTAGGCCAGGAACTACTAGGTATGTTAAACAGTCGTTCAGCTATGCAACCGCCTAGCCATGTATGGGAAGGAAGGTGTTGAACGTCTCATGTTAAATTCGCTATAGGTGTTGCGTAAAAGATCGATAAAATTAAGTTATTCAAATTTATGATCAAATTAACTGGAACTTATATGTCTTGATTCAAACATTTTTGATAATACATGTAATTTTAAAAGACATGTATTAACAAGAATCAGTCAAAATAATTTCATTTTAAAAGAGAAAAATAAGCGATTTATATGATTTTTTTAGCGCTAAAATAAAGGGGTATCCCCGAATTTCAGACACCCCCCCCCCCCCCCCCCCCCCCGGGGAAACAAAATAAATTTAGCATGAACATGTTATTCGAATTTTCCAATAAAATGCCATCGCTTTGAAATTTTGTGTCTTTGTAAATTAAAAAAAAACCAAACTAATATTATTTTCAACTTCACCTGTACGTTAATATTCCATTGAAATTATGGTCTAAGAACTGCGTGGTGCAGCAGAGAGTAAGGTTTTCGACTTGTAAATTTGTAATATTTTTTTTAAAAAACGACCGGGTTCAAATCTATACGAAAGCCCATTGAGCTCATTTTCGTAGTTTAAAAAACTTTCACGAATGAACGTCTTTCGCGAAAAAAACGCGTAACTTTCGCACTATAACGTATATGTTTATAGATGTTTTATAAACGTCAGTCCTCGTTCGTTGTACTAATCACCGTTTTCTATTTTACATAACTATATTTATATAGAATTTCGCGTTATAACGCGAAAGTTACGTGTTATATCGCGAAAGTTTTGCGTTAATTCCCGATAATTTCGCGTTATAACGCGAAATTTCTCTTTTTTTTTCCAGCTACGAAAATGAGCTCAATGGACTTTCATACAAATCCCTCATAATTTATATGGAAACGAGGGGGTATTCATATTCGGTCTTTCCTATCCTTACCGAATATAAATAACCCCCTCGTTTCCACAGAAATTAAATCCCTCACGGACACTTAAGATATTTTTTCATATTACGTTTTCCATCTAGATTTTTTGGAAACACACTTAGAAACTAGTCTTTATACATGTTTCATGTCAAATCTCTGTTTAGTACAATATGTCAAGTTTGAAATAAACTTCCAACGTGGACAATGTTTGGTTTGTTTGTGAATGGGACTCGCTATGAACACGCCGAATACATCATGTAATACTAGTGTTTTAACAGTCAATCTAATTGAAATTAGATGTTGGATCCGCTTGCATACTCGCTACACAATTGTAGTTTGTGTAGCGAGTATGCGAGCGGATCCAACATCTAATTTTAATTAGATTGCTGCTATCATGAACTTAATATGTTTTTCTGAGTGAAAGGTGTTGACAAAGGCGCCATGTCTAAATTACAAAAAACCGTTGTAAACTTTGAAAAGGACCAAACAAGGTAAATAGCTGCCTATACACAACTACACGACTGCGTACACGTCATTTAAGAGCGAGCGAGAGACGCTAAAATATTTGTACCTAAAAAATAACTGCATTATACAGTCCCAATTTATAATTAAATCAGCATCACAATGCCAATTCAATCAATTAAAAGTTCTTTTTGAATTTCAAATCATAAATATCATGTTGAATATCATTTTAATGTACATGATGCTTACTCCTCCTAGGCACCTGATCCCACCTCTGGTGTGTCCAGGGGTCCGTGTTTGCCCAACTATCTATTTTGTATTGCTTGTAGGAGTTATGAGATTGATCACTGTTCGTTATCTTCACCTTGCATGATGTACATGTAGTAGACGGACTGGATATTCTTTGTTATCAGTAACATTTACCATGTATATCATATAGTAAAAATTAACCGGGGGGGGGGGGGGGGTATTTAAAATGAAGGTAAAAGACAGTCCTAGTATACTCTCGGTGAGTTGGGATTATCAAACATTTTGGAAATAATTTTGTGAATTCTTTTGGGTTTGGAAATTTACAAGAAACCCTGTTCTATGATTTCATTGGTAAATCCCAGAAGCTCCCAGCCTCTCAGGGGCTTTGCCACGTGGGTTCCGTTCGCAAAGCCCTAGACCTAATGGGGACCTCACGGCGGCCTTCACACTTCATTTTCTTTCTGGCTACGCGCCTGATAACTGTTAAACAGTTTGAATGGATAAGATAGTGTGCATTCCTGTAGTAAATTGCTTTGGTAAATCGGGTGCATCATCTTTCCAAGTCAAGGGTATTTGATCCGCTCCAGATCCGCTCCTCAAAAGAGGAGAGGAGCGGATCAGAAACCCTTGACTTGGGAAGATGCGGATGCATGTACTTGGAATTTTGTTGAAATTTAATAATGCGTATTTTGTTTTGTGGTCAGCGTCATGCACAAATTGGCTGTAGAAAATAATACATGTATACAAGAGTTTTAGACTGTAGAAACATAGAATATTTGATACACACTTATAACCGGATACATGCATTGTGTCTGATACTCAGAAAAAAATTAGACAATTTAATTTTCACGATTTCAAAATTGTGTTAAGATTAATACCCGGCACGGAATCCTGATTAGGGAGAGTTACTGCTCTTTTCACATTCAGTCAATTTAGGTCATTCATTGACACAGAGACGGGGGAAGGGGGGGGGGGGGGGGGAGGGGGGAGGGGATATGCAGCCACTGTCGAGGACACAGTGTGGAGGTACATGGCTGAATGAATATATCATTTAATTAATTTACTTTGTTTAATTTGCAGTCTGTTTCTTCGTTTTATGCAAATTTTGCAGCCTTAATTTCAAATGCATTACTTGCTTCTTGTTTGAAACCTCTATTTTATCTAGTTTTCCTTTTCTCCTTTTTTTTTTTTTCTCCCCAACTCATTATTCATACATTGTAACTTAATTTTTGTTTGCCTTTAGCAATTTTTATTCTCTTTTCTGATCTTTATTATGTAGTGATAGTAGGGATGGACCCAAACCAATGGCAAGATGTGTTGCTTAATAAAATGCTAATCTTTTATTTCATACACTTTGGTTATGCTTTGCTAAAATTTTAAACTCTCATGCAAATTCCTATTCATTATTGATTACTTTTATTATTATTTTCTTTTCTAGTTATAACAGCTATATTGCTGCCTTACGAATCTCACTGATGTGGTTTGATTTACATAGTTCTTAATTTTTATAGTCAAATGCTTGTGCTGATTTGTATTTAGTTTCTTAACTTTTGAGAATGTTTATTTATACCATATGTATGTGAATATGTGTATGTGTTCTGCATGCTCACCCTTGATACTTTTAAAAGTGATATAATTGTATATCGGTTCAAGAGCTTTGTGGAGCTCATTTTGCTTGTTTGTATTGTATACCGTGCCGATTCTAAATAGAATACACTTACTAAAGGTATGAAATTTGTATAGACCGGTATAGGCCTTAAGGAGGTATAGCACATCTTTATAATGGCTGACTTCCTTGTGAGGCATGATTAAAAATAAAAAGAACAACAATGCTTATATATTCCTTTAATCTAATTGCTTTAGCTGGGTAGCTCAGTACATGTAGCTTAATGTGTCAGACGTTTCATGCATAACAAACTATCTTCTTCATCAACAGAAGGTTTTAAAACACTCCTACCCTATCAGTACATGTAGCTTAATGTGTCAGACGTTTCATGCATAACAAACTATCTTCTTCAGCAACAGAAGGTTTTAAAACACTCCTACCCTATGTACTGTCTTTTCTACGAAAGTCCATCGAGTTCATTTTCGTAGCTGAAATCTTTTTTAGTGCTTTCGATAGACAAACCAGTATTTATCGATTTAAAACGCTCAATATTAAAAAGGGTATATGGCAGCAACTATTAAGCAATAGTGGTATCAATCAATGTGTGTGTGTGTGTGTGTAAAATGTAGGCGTGTTAGCGTGTGTATATAGTTTCTTACTTTAACTTGAAAATGCATAAAAGTCAATCTTTGTACATTGTATCAATCACGGGTCCCTGTTATACATAACTGTATACAATATTTCGCGTTATAGTGCAATGGCTATAATTCGCGTTAATACGCGAAATTTTTGCATTAATTCGCGTTACGTCATAAAGCTACTGTGAAATTGAGAGTTTCTGTGCGTTTGTTTGAAGTAACAGGTGCAAGGCACAGGTCGCCTAGCCTAGTCGTTTAGTTAGTTAGAAAGAAGAGTGAATGTTAGGGGTTTCCCGGTTGATTGGTCTGAAGGCTCTCCATTTCTTTTGAATGATCGGAGTTTCAGAGATGAAAGGAACAGTTAATGAATTTATTTCGTCTGTTTGAGAAAAGGTCCTGTATGTGTATATTGAATTAGGAGGCACCTAGTGAGAAAGGGGAGATCTTTTACTTTTCTTTCCGACTGAAATTGCCAGGAATTTGTCAGGATTTGCATTCATTTTATTGCGATGGAACTTTATAAAGGATAGGCCACAGGCAATTGCATCGCTTGGGGTCGAATTTACTATTAAAGAGTAGTAGAATTAGACCTTAGGGCTTAAGTTAAGCAATGTAATTGCCTGTGGGATGTCATCGTTTTCCAAGGAGGATTTTAAAACGTCTGCTTTTTAATAGGAATTAGGGTTTGACACTTACGCTAGTCCGGTAGCCCGAGGCTAGTAAATGTTGTCCCGGACAATCAGAATATCAGTTAAGAGTAATCCGGTGGACTACTGAAAAATAAAAAAAATAAAAATGAAATGCATTGATGTCTAATCTTGAACGTAACCGCGTCAATTCTGCCATAGCTCGTAAAACTGCAGTTTAAGCATGCAATCTACACCCAAAACGGCGTGGTTTGATAAATAAATCGGTAAAATCAGAAGCTAAAATGAGTTTATTTGAAGGTCATTTTGCAACAGATTATTGATTGATTGTTTTGCGTCCCATCGAGAATTTTTCACTCACGTGACTTTAACATGAGGAGAAATTCAAACGACTACGTAACACCTTTATCAATAACAATAACAATTTAACAATAACAATAATAATGTCACATATACCTTATATCAACATTTAAAGAATGTTCTTAGGAGTAAATCTACACTAAAATGGTAGTTCAACGTGCGACAGAAGCAGAGAACATTGACACAGATTTTTGTTTTCAGTCAACAATTTTTCGATCGCCAAAATACTGTGTGAATGCTCTCTGTTTCTACCGCACCTAGAACTACCCATCTTCACAAGTCAAGGGTTATTGATTCGTTACCTCACACTAACCCTTGACATCAGTCGCTATATAAAAGTTGGACTCATTAGACCATTACACAATCCACTATGAATAAAACATTCAATGAAATCACTGCATCTTGTTATGGTGTACATGGATACAAATGAGGCAATCTTATACTGCTGTATTGATAAACACGCACAATTGTGATATTTACACCACTAATTATGTTTATTGATAGTAGATCAAGTTTGGAAACCTTTTTGCTTAAGACAATATTGCTTAAACGATTGCAATACCCATAACTGTAGGTATCAATACACATTTTTATTTGAATCTCGCGCTTTGCATTGTTATAAATAGAACCACATTCTCATTGGTTCCCACTCTTTTGTGGAAGCAATCAGAATGAGCCCAACTTTTTGATAATCACTGATGTCAAGGGTTAGTGCGAGGTAACGAATCAATAACCCTTGACTTGTGAAGATGAAAACTACCATTTTAGCATAGATTTGTTTTTGAGAACATTCTTCAAATGTTGATATTTATAGTTATGTGATTATTGATAAAGGTGTTAAGTAGTCGTTTGAATTTCTCCTCATGTTAAAGTCACGTGATTCACCACCGTACTGGATGGTACTAGTACCTAGACAAATGTCTGTCTCCTTCTCTAAACCCTTTAAAATCCAACAGCGGATGCGGACAGGAGGGGGAACGTTGTGTTCCGACCCCATTCCCCCTTTTGCGGACAAAAATATACAATGGGAGATCAACACAATAATTGATAAAAATATTACTGGGGAGTCTACATGACATAATGCTAGTAGTAATTTTTCATTGAAATCTTTTTTTCCGGAAAACATGTACGGTTTTTGTATAGAATGGCTCTAAAGTTGCTTCCTGTTATGTTGGAAGAGAAAGGTGACCGTCAATATGGTATGTATTTTACTTTTATATCATGAGTTAGGGCCTATATGCAATTTTAACAAGACTATGCATAAAAAAAGATAAATGAGAGACAAATGCTGTATGAGTCCAGTGGCGTAGCTACATTGTAGCACTGTAAGGCTAAGCACGTGCTTACAAATATTTTCGTAAAATTTTTATTACATCACGAAAAATGTCCTCAGCTTCTGGGCAGACCCCCTGCTCACAAATATTTCAAACCTAGCTCCGCCACTGGAGTCATACAGCTCTTGTCTTTCATTTATCTAGGCAGCTCATTTGGTAGAGTACTTCACCAGATATTTAAGGGGAGGGGGGAGGGGACTAATTAATATCGGTCTGGTCCGTCATGCACTTGCGTTAGTTAACTTAGTACATGTACTTAATGTGTAAAATGTAATTACGAGAAACTCACAATGTCCTATTGCCATTGGTTTGCGGTGTTTGAAGAAAAAAAGTTTAACATAAATATTTTTCTTACTTTTCAGTGTATCATATATAACAATTTAAAACGTATTTTCATTATCAATTAATATAACACAGCAATGAATTAATAAAAGTTGAATAATCAATATTCCATAACGATACAATTTTTGCATCTTTTTCTTTTATTTCCAAAGTATCCGTTTAATTTTGCTGTTTAATATTTTGTGTCAATAAGATGAGTCTACACTACACGTCATCTCAGTCCTGAGAAGTGCAGCTGAAAAAGGATGACGACAACCGAGATATCAGGGCTATATACTGTTATCTGCAACGCGTTGTGTATACGTTTTGGGGTACTAAAATCCCTAGTATATTACGATACCAAAATGTACATCGGGTTCATATCCTCTATATAAAAGATTAAACTGACAAGAAAATTTACTATGAATATCAAGGAAATTGCTTAAAATATAGAGAGATTTATGAACAATATCGTATGCTTCATGCGGCTTATTCCGTTATACCATTTCTCTTTTAATTCATTTGTTTGTCTTTCATATGTACATGTCTATATCAACATTTTAACAAAACGCGTGCCCTAATTATTATCAATATTATTTACGAAATCAAAATAGTACCATCATGCTATTATAGCATCTAACATCAAGACGTTGCAGGCAACGCTCCATAATAAAATCCCCGATTTTCTCGTAGAGCGTTGCAAATAACAGGAGTATATATAGGGCGACGATTCTTATTTTCTCGGTTAGGAATCAATATGAAATGTACATAAAGGTGAAGTTTCCCCGGGAAGAGGGTTTTCTGGGGGTGGGGTGGGGTGGGGGGGTACCATATCAGAGAAAACAGTATATAGCCGATACCTATAGGTATAAGTCTACGGATGTGTGACTGGACTACATGAATACAATGAGGAATATATCTCACCGTCTTCAATGGTATACCCACGACCGATCTTCGGGTGATGTGTAGAAGAGGAGATCACCATGGGTATCCGACGATGTGGTATTCATTGCATCTGAGTTAAATATTACACATTACTGTTACATGAGTGTCAATTTTTATGCCTCTCGAAGTCCATAATCAAGAAATAAATTTCATTTTTGAAAATACACAAGGCCCGGGTATGATCTGTGCTGACACAACACTTCACATCGGCATAATTTTAATAAACCGCTATAGGCCTAGTGGCATGTGTCTTAAGTACCCGGTAGTTATAGAACCTATTTATATCTCATCCAAGAAACAACGGATCTATGTTGGTATCATTTTGATGAACTGTTTTGTTTACCAAGAGGATGGAGTATGGTTCTTTGAATTTTGCATTAACGGCAATGGGAATAGCTGATTCTGTATAGATAAATTGTAAGAAAGACAAAAGGTTGGGCAAAAGTTAACGGTATAACAGATGTATAAAGCAATCCCAACACCACCACTACCCCACCCCTTCCTATCAATTTTGAATTAATTTCATTTTGTCCATTCCCCCAAATATAAGCGATTATGTAATGCATACTGAATCGCTGAAGTACAAATGAAAGAAATACTGCACAAGTGGAGGTTAGTAAAGAAAATAGAGTTATCTCTCTTTGGTTATTCCACGACAAATGCTATATTCGCACCTGTCCGAAAAATTTAAAACTCTAAAAATAGCGTGCCGCCATTGAGAGTGTGTGTTGACGGTGTTCGGCCAACATTTACATTGACATTGAAAGCAAAGGGGGTACACTTAGTTCGGTGTAAAAGAGAGGGAGCATTGAAAATTGCAAACAATGGAAGCTGAGTTTTTGATCGAAAATCACGACGAACAGGTGAAAGACGAGGATGATGAGGTAAGAGCGGAAGGTGTCTTCTCAAAATAAACAAACTTTTTTGAATTTTTGGTAGTCCTACCCGCGGGATATTGGTGTTTTGAAATTTTGTGGTAACAGAAATCTACATTTTAGAAATGAATATCTACAATCTATCATTACTCAAACGAACTTGAAGTATTTGGAATATTGAACACTACTCGCAACTTGCAGAAACACCGTGAACTAGTTGGTCACAAAGTATGCATGCTATTTTGTGGTAAAGGGGAGCCACGTAACTGCACATTCTGAATAGGAAAGATCTTATATATATAGCCACAAGCTAAGTTTGGAACTGTTTTCTTTTTACATTTAGACCCCCTAGTGGTCCTCATTTATAGCCCCAAACTATGACTAAGCTATGTGTCAAAATGTAGTTTTTACACATTGATTAACAAGAGATAGCAGTGAAATATACTGAGAATGATCGACCATTGTTTTAGGGTTACTCTCATTTTACGGTACTAAATCATGGAACATGCAATTGACATGTGTAGGTTTTATCTCGTGCTTATGATTTGTTCCGATACTGTGCAGGTGTACATACAGAAAAGTTCAAAACCTAGTTTATATGTACATGCAGTGCACAGACAACTGGTGTTGTGAGCATTTGAACTCTCAACCATTTACACATGAGCTTTGAACATGGATGGAGAGAGAGAGAGAGAGAGAGAGAGAGAGAGGTGGTCACTTTGCTGCTATAGAAAAAAAAACCATATTCTGCTTTTACATTAAACTAAAAAACAATAGACTTAATGTTATAAAGTAATACATTAATAGTTACTATAGCTGCCTTTTCCAGAAATTCTCATGATAGCTCTATAGTTACACAGGAAAGGCCTAAGGCAAGTAAAAGTATTTTTTTGTGTGCTATCTTTGAAACAGGTTACCAGTGATAGTGAATAATTTCTGCGTGCATATAAATTTAAAAATCGTTTATACCTGATGTTCTTGAGATGAGTCACTTCTCTCTGCACTATCTGATTGATGAGTTTAGATTCTATTCCAATGTTTTGCAGGTGCTTGTTTTCATGACATATGTTATAAAGATAAAATGGTGGTGTACTAGTTTCACACATTCCAATTTCAAAACTAGAAGTGTGACCTTGAGTTGATCGGTAGCTATTTACCTTTGACAGAAGGGGCATCAATTTCATTCTACACAAGTTGTCTTCAATATGATTAAACTCTGTTGCCTTATGTAATTGTTTCAAACTTCGTGAATTAAAATGGAAATTTTACAATAATTGTCAATGACAGCTGCAGAAATATTTCTACTGATTGGTATCAATTTTTTTCACTGATGGTACATTTAAAGTGAACTTATGACCTTGACCTCACTTATGACCTTGACCTCGAGTGCCATTTTTCTGTACAGTTTTTTTTATATGACAAATTATATAACCCATCAGCTAGTTAAAGTAGATCTCCCACTTCACTTTGTATCTCATTGTAAATGAAATTCATTAAGCCATTTCAATTTCCCACAGTAAATGCCAGGAGCAGCTTGCTGATGGATGCTGGGGGCTATTGTTAGTGGATAATAAGGATTGTTATTGCACCTATCTTCAGTTATTGCAAATCATCAGGAAGCAAGGATTTCAAAGTGCATAAAAATGTTTTTAAAAAACTCTATTTGACTTTTCTTGGTGTAGGATTACATGTAAGATTGCCTTCAGTCACAGCTTGTGCTGGGGTTTTATTGTTAGATGATAGAAAAAGAATTCATTTTTTGTGTGAAACATTTGAGTTTTTACATAAAATTCCTGTGTTCTGTCATGTTCTCTATGGTTTTATTCCTTGAATGATGTATTATTGATTTCAATATCGGTTTAATTGGTTACATACACTCAGTTTAGTGTTCTGTGATTTATCAGGGATATTTTAAAAAGGGTGGGGGTTGCAACCTAAGATGGTAATCTTCCAACCAAAGGGGGAGGAAAGGGTGACATATCTCAGAATGGCACATAAAAATGTTTCCAGTCAAAGAGGTGGGTGGGGTCAGAGGCACGTAAAGTGTGGATAGAGTGTACATAGATCTTGTAATGCACATATATACCCCATCCCCCCTTCTACCCAATGAAATAAATATAGAACCAATAATTTATCCAAAATATGTGATTTCCACACCATTGACCTTCATAAGTTTTTGCATGGTCAGTTTCTACTTTCTGCAAGCTCTTGAGATGACTACTTGTAAGATTTTAATACATATATTAGTATTTTGGATAAATTATTGGTTCTGTATTTTTTCATTGGATATAGGGGGTGGGGGGTATGTACATAAGATCCATGTATACGATATCCACACTTTAGGTGCCTGTGGGTGGGGCTGCAACTCTTGTAATGTAAAAAGGAGAACAATTGTATTTCCACTTTTGAAGTTGTGTCATCTTCTATAGCATATTAGTTTTTGAGTGCATGAACATTAATTATATTCATGCTTTTCAAGTTTCACTCCATAACCTGAATTATTTTATAGAATAGCTCAATGTAATTTATCACTGGTAACCATGCTACCTGAACTCATTGTACTCCTGAGATCAAACATACGAGAAGCACATAGTCGATGGTCTGTCTGTTAATTTGTCTGTCGATAACTTTGCCGTATTCACAAATCTTTACTTTGAAAATTCAGAGGAAATTGAATATTACCCCAAAATTGAAATCCTTTAAAACATCTTTTTAATTCTGCATATCATGTATTAATGACCTATTTACATTGTTGTTTAATCAAATATTAGAAAATCCCTGAGAGCAAAAAATTGCATAATGTCTGTCACTAGAGCTCGTTTCAAGTGCACATGTCATGGTTAAGTTTAGAAATCACACTTTAACTTTTATACAGGTTTCCTACAAAGTGTTACATTTTGTCGGAAATTAATTACATTTATGTATGGGAAATAAGTTTGATATTTTGGTTACATTGGAAATAAACGTGTAATTATGGTAATTAAGGGTGTACCACTGATTAGACCTAGAAATTTAGAAAAGCAAATCATTCTGGATTTATTGAATATTGCAAGCCTGTAATGATGATTAAATGGCTAATGATTAATGAATGTATAGATTTAAGTCTCAAAAATTTTAATGAAGTTGTCACAAACAGGTTTCACACGTGAAGGCTTAGTATTACATTTTATCGGTAGTACTGATGTGATGCAATGCATCCCCTCGAGCTCTCTGATCCTCTGCTTCTGATGATTCTCCTTTAAATATCCAAGATGTCAGAAGAGGTTATAAAGGGAGGTGGTCCTAAAGATCAGAGAACTATAATATTCTTAGTAATTGATCAATCAGTATATCAGAAAACCAGAGCAGCACAGAACACAGCACCCTCTCAAAGCAATTTACTTGTGCTCACTTGACTGCACTGCTGCTGCTGCAGTTTCTTTCAAAGAGGATGCTAATTATGTGGCATTGAAAAAACTTTGAGGACACAGAAGTCAAGCCAGGCAGCTTATGCTGGTTTTTTTGCAGACATTTCCATTCCTTCTGTCTGCTGCTTAACAGACGCAAATATGAACAATGCAATGGGACTTTCAACAGCCATTATCAGTGATAAAAGCCTTTCAGTGTTTGTAACCTTGTTCGGATTTGCTGCTAAGAAAAATTCTAAGTCCGTATGGATTTTTACATCAGCTAATTGATAAGAATTGTCCCATTCCTGGGAATAGTGGTTGATTAATGTCAGGCGCCATCGTATATATATGCACAATGAATGCTTAATTTTTGTGCTTTTATGTAAATAAATGAAATTGCTGAGCATGTAAAAGACAGAGGTTTATTTGTATCCAGAGAACTAAATCTTGATCTGTCTTCTGTATACACCATTTTGTAACCAGTAAATTCAGATCATCTTTTCTGCCAGAAATGAAATATATTTGATACGGGATGGACAGTATTCTGGGATTTTTTAAAAATTTGATACAGGATGGACAGTATCCTGGGATTTTTTTGTCCTGTGTTATTTTCACTCAGATGCATTGGTTGGTTGGTTGTATATTGATAAATGTCCATCTTGAGAATTTTTCACTCATATGGAGACGTCACCATTGCCGATGAAGGGCTGCAAAATTTAGGCCTATGCTTGGGGCATATGACCTTTGAGCATGGAGGGGTCTTTATTGTGCCACACTTATTGTGACATGGGGCCTCAGTATTTGCAGTCTCATTCGAGGAACCACCCCATTTAGTCGCCTTTTATGACAAGCAAAGGTACTGAGGACCTATATTCTAACCCGGATCCCCACAGCGCTTACAGCCTTTGAGCAGGAAGGGTTCTTTAACGTGCCTCACCTGCTGTGACATGAGGCCAGATGCATAAAAAAATAATGTTTTGTTTTAAATATGTCAAAAAATGTTAATTAATCAAATTGATGCTTTAGAATGATAAGTGATTTTAAAATTCAACCAGTTTTGAATTTGCCCATTCAGGATTAGGGGAAAACAGGCAAAAATAAGGGGAGCAAAATACTCCCAATGTATAGAGGGTTTTTGCCTGTCCATCTGTATGGTTAGGTTACGGCTATTGAACTATTAAGGCCCCAGCTATGAAAATTAGCGGGCATAATGTGACTTTATAACACACAACCTTGTGACCTTGACATCAACCTTATTGTTATTTTGTAGTACAAGGTCAAGTTTCCATACAAGGAATTTGATACCATAGGCTCTGCTCTCAAAAGGGGACATTCTTGTATCACAAACATACACACATTTTTCTTTCTGGATTCTAAACAGTCTGTCAACTCTTGCCACTATGAGAAATATGGAAAATAAGGTTATTAAGGTGTGAACATCTGTGATCCAAAGTCAACTACTGTGAGACACAGCAAGGCCAATGGCAAAGCAGGGCAAGGCATATCAAGTTCCAAGGAATTGTTGACTGAGGTTGAGGGCAAGAATTAATTTCGACTATTGAACTAGAGTACTAACTGTTGCCTTGAGGTACTCCGGTCCAACAGATCAACTTTACCCAGGGCCCCCATCAACAACTGTTTTGTAATACCCAGGATACCAATAATTATTATATAGATGATGAATCAATTTTAGTTTTTATTCAGTTAATAATTGCTATTTCAGTTCAACGATAAAACTTTATATAATGTACGTCTTTAACAAAATTTTAAAAAATACTAATGAGTACCGGTAACTTAATTTGCATGTATATGGTGTATTTAATTCATGCTTGTTAGCCGTATGGTTCTGTGCTAATAAAGTGAACTGAAATTTCATACAATTGATTCCATAAGAACGTGAATAAATGATCTTTTGTATTTTTGCTGTCCTTACTTTCAAGAGTTAACTGAATTTCATCCTCAGTTGCTGCCGCAAAACGCACATCTGAACAACAGGAAAGTACAACTCGATTTAGCGCTATATGTCATTGGTCAGCAGTCTTTATTTAAGAGCAGATTTCCAACAGTTGATAGAATAATCAAAATGTTGCACTTTTTTGTAAGGAGTTATATAGGAATTGTTTTACAGTGTTATAGCAATATTCGTTATTAGTATGAAGTGTCTGTCAAGGAGTATAACTCCTATATAACTTCTTATAATAAAGAAGAAACCAAAAAGCTGCAGGTAATAAGAAGAGTGGCTTCTTCGTAGGGAAAATGCACATAAAACCTGTGTTGCTTGGTTGGTAATGTCTGTTTAAGCTTGGATAAAAATTGTGTCCTAAATTCTGTTGACTTGCTGTTGACCTTAAACTGTAATGAAAAAGTCATAGCCAGTTTGTTATGATGTGTGAAAAAGTTTTCCCTCATGCAGGTTTAATCCTATACATTTAGCTACAGTGAAAGAATTTTATATCTTTACTGTCTGCAGTTTCAAATATCTAATCTACCGACCAACCTTTTATTTATTGCACACCACCCTCCTATTGTATTTCTAACAGCCTCTCTCAAATTGAAATGTTTTGCAATGTTTCAGTAAATGAATCGATTTGTGATTCCCCAGAAGGATTTGTTATGGGTTTGGGAAATGCCTGGCAATAGTTAAATCTGTTCATTAAATGTGTATTGTAAAATTGCAGCCAAATCTGGGCACTTCTACCAAAGGAGGGCAAAATAACTGATGAAAAGATTTTTTTTTCTCTATTAAGGAATTTGGTTGATGTGAGATTTTTTTTTATATTATCTCTGATTGAAATCAGATTTTTTATTGTATAATAGCAATTGCACTAAACCATCACACAAAGTTAGATCTGAGCAGAATTCCATGACTCTCAGGATTTTGTGATTGATTCTGTCCCCTAAAGATATGTATTACAATTATTATTTCCATCATGTGCAAGGTCTTTCAGCTATGGAAGAAAAATATCTCCCATTTTGGCCGTTAGACTGAAATTGATCCATCTCAATTCATTTGTCTGCAGATTTTGTCTATAAATTTTGGTTACGTTCTGTAATGTAAAACCTTCATGAATTCTGCCAGTTTCTACTGAAGTCAGACTAAATTGCAGCAGAGGAGTGTTAATACTTGGAAAATGTTCTCCAAGTTCAAGAAAGATTGGTTGACAGTTGTGTATGGCTTTAGAGAACATAAAATGATTCTGCCTCATAATCTGATGGTTCATCACTAGAGTAAAAGCATTGGCAGATTTAGTAAGTTCCCCGAGTTCAGGCTTGGTGACCATCAATTGAGATTTACTTATGTGGAAAATGTCATAAAAATCCATCTAATTTTAAACCTTTCAATTTTTCTGAGCAAAGATAATATATGTGTGCTGCATTGTTATTGTAAGTGTGATTCAAGAGTTCAATGAATTATGCATGCAAGTCTCTGAAGATTGAAAATATATACTATTCATAAGGTGAGACTGAGTGAATGAGAGAAATATATACTATTCATTAGGTGAGACTGAGTGAATGAGATAAATATATACTATTCATTAGATGAGACTGAGTGAATGAGATAAATATATAGTATTCATTAGGTGAGACTGAGAGAATGAGATAAATATATACTATTCATTAGATGAGACTGAGAGAATGAGATAAATGTATACTATTCATTAGGTGAGACTGAGTGAATGAGATAAATATATAATATTCATTAGGTGAGACTGAATGAATGAGATAAATATATACTATTCATTAGGTGAGACTGAATGAATGAGATAAATATATACTATTCATAATGTGAGACTGAGAGAATGAGATAAATATATACTATTCATTAGGTGAGACTGAGAGAATGAGATAAATATATAATATTCATTAGGTGAGACTGAGTGAATGAGAGAAATATATACTATTCATTAGATGAGACTGAGTGAATGAGATAAATATATAATATTCATTAGGTGAGACTGAGTGAATGAGATAAATATATACTATTCATTAGGTGAGACTGAGTGAATGAGATAAATATATAATATTCATTAGATGAGATTGAATGAATGAGATAAATATATACTATTCATTAGGTGAGACTGAGTGAATGAGAGAAATAGGCCTGGCCAAGTGGAATCGGAATCTTCCTAAATTCTTTATTGATATAATTTAAGTTTTTCACTGATTCAGTTTATTAATTTGACAATCACTTCAAGATAATCTATTACATTCCAATTCTCTCTCTATAGTAGCAAAATCTGAACAGTTTCCAGAAGTTTACAATGATGTAAAATTGAAGCAGCCATTTCTGAAATAAAACATCTTCCACTAAAACTGTATGTACTTACATAAAACATACTACATTAAGATATTTTATGTAACAAAAATGAATAGAAATGACAGCAGATAGATTTTGTCTCTGTTGCGTTTGTTGTGCATAGTTGGTAAACTGTACGCTGTTGCAATTCACATTTTCACCATAAAAATCTTCGTATTCTGGGTCCTACATCGGAGGTTTTTCTTGACTTTATTAAAAGGTCCAAGTGGTGTTTGGATTGGGGGATATGAATGCTGCTAAACCGACAAATGAGTGCATTATGAAAATTTTTGTGCACACCTTAGGCTTACTGGCAATTTCTTGATGCATGATTCTTAAAAATATTCCTGTAGTAAATATATATGTAAGACATTTTACATAATCATGTTTCAGCTTGATTCAACAGCCGTGATTTATTTATTTGTGATTGGATAAAATGTACAATTGGTGTTACAAAGCATTCATCATAGACAATACATGTATGATTGCTTGGAGAAATTCCAAATTTTACTGAATTTTTTTTTGGGCAGAATTGAAATGATAAAAAAAATACACACATCAGTGGCGGATCCAGGATTTCCAAAAAAAAAAGGGGGGGGAGGACATGTGAAAGTCAAGTATTAGCCTAAATGCTCAACCATTTTAGGTGCTAAATCTGGATATTTCAGTAATGGCTTGTAAATTTGTGGCCAAAAAAAGAGGGAGGGGCTCTAAATCCGCCACTGCACATCTTTGGACTTGGGTGAATGGAGTATACATTGATTCAGTCATTATAGAGTGATTTTTAAGGAATCAGATATTTCGATATGGTGAAAAATTAGTAGGTGTATGATTTATGGTAATGATAATCACTACATGTGGTCATGTTTGGTCAGAGGCCTAGGTCTTCATAATCCTTAGAGAACAAGTTTGCTGATTGGTTGTGCAACAGAATAATTGGACATTTTCAGAAGTTTCAGATTTGGAAGTTTTCAGCAGAGCAGAGGTTGTAGTGGCTGTAATAAATCTTTGATTGACACTTCAGAAGTTTATAAGTTTGGCTATACTTCTTCAAATCCTCTGTAGCATTGTGAGGCCTGGGACCATCAAACTAGGTCAGTTGATGCATTTTTTGGGAAATTAAGGTGTGTCTGGCTTCCTTTTCTCTCAGCAAGTGATGCCAGATCATCCACAAAGTGGTAGAGCATCTGATGACACGTACATTGTATGGCCCTTTCTGATTTGACAGTTTTCTAGATTGAATGTGATGGTGGGGTAATTTTAATTTTCCATGATATGGTTTGAATAACTTCCTATCATCGCAGTAACCCAAGGGTGCTTCCAATCAATTCTCTCTCATCATTAGAGGGAGTGAGGCCTCACACCAATGGTTTGATAGTGTTATCCAAGCATATTATATTTGTAAAATATGTTATAGAAAGCTGTCTTGGTTTATAAGTATATTTGACATTAGATATTAAGGTGATTGTCAAGGATTATAGATCTAAACAAGAATGAGTAATATGATGTGTCTTCATTTAAATCTCTCTAAAGTGTATCTATATTTATTCATTGATAATGCTGGGAATGCCCATTCTAAATTATTTGAATCTATTCATTGATAATGCCCATTCTAAATTATTTGTATATATTCATTGATAATGCCCATTCTAAATGATTTGTATCTATTTTCATTGACAATGCCCATTCTAAATGATTTGTATCTATTTTCATTGATAATGCCCATTCTAAATGATTTGTATCTATTCATTGATAATTCCCATTCTAAATGATTTGTATCTATTCATTGATAATTCCCATTCTAAATGATTTGTATCTATTCATTGATAATTCCCATTCTAAATGATTTGTATCTATTCATTGATAATTCCCATTCTAAATGATTTGTATCTATTCATTGATAATTCCCATTCTAAATGATTTGTATCTATTCATTGATAATGCCCATTCTAAATGATTTGTATCTATTCATTGATAATTCCCATTCTAAATGATTTGTATCTATTCATTGATAATTCCCATTCTAAATGATTTGTATATATTCATTGATAATTCCCATTCTAAATGATTTGTATCTATTCATTGATAATGCCCATTCTAAATGATTTGTATCTATTCATTGATAATTCCCATTCTAAATGATTTGTATATATTCATTGATAATTCCCATTCTAAATGATTTGTATATATTCATTGATAATTCCCATTCTAAATGATTTGTATATATTCATTGATAATGCCCATTCTAAATGATTTGTATCTATTCATTGATAATTCCCATTCTAAATGATTTGTATATATTCATTGATAATGCCCATTCTAAATGATTTGTATATATTCATTGATAATGCCCATTCTAAATGATTTGTATATATTCATTGATAATTCCCATTCTAAATGATTTGTATATATTCATTGATAATGCCCATTCTAAATGATTTGTATCTATTCATTGATAATTCCCATTCTAAATGATTTGTATATATTCATTGATAATGCCCATTCTAAATGATTTGTATATATTCATTGATAATGCCCATTCTAAATGATTTGTATATATTCATTGATAATTCCCATTCTAAATGATTTGTATATATTCATTGATAATGCCCATTCTAAATGATTTGTATCTATTCATTGATAATTCCCATTCTAAATGATTTGTATATATTCATTGATAATGCCCATTCTAAATGATTTGTATATATTCATTGATAATGCCCATTCTAAATGATTTGTATATATTCATTGATAATTCCCATTCTAAATGATTTGCCCTCAAGGTTTAAGTTTTATTGGATAATGAACCTTAAGATCTACATGCTGTATATCAGAAGAATTTCCGTTTTCACTTTTGTGTGTAAACTCCATTAAAATCGACAAAAAAAGAAGATGAACGTGTTGTGTTGAGACCCACACATTGCAAGTCTGCTAGATAAATTTGGTAACACTGCTCTTTTAATAATGGCAAGGCACCAACTTGACAAGTATTAATTGGACTTCCTAGTTTTGAGGCATTGGTAATTATTTCTCATGAACAGCTAGATTCTTTAGATAACCTCGTAGTGTGCTGTCTCTGATCATGGTGGGGCTTCAAAGCATATTTTTCAAATAGCTCAAATTGAAAAGTTTAAAAATCGAATGTTTCAAATGTTTACATAGTGTACAATTTGAATCATGGATATCCTGTTGAAGAATGCATGGAACAGTGTTAATCATGCAAATTTCTTGGTGTATTGCAAGATGCTTTGAATAAAGCAGATTGTAAACAATAGTCATTATTAATGAAATTTGTTTTAATGATGGGAGATATATTGCCATATTGATTTTTGTCTTCCCTTTGGACATGTCAAAGAGACTGTCATTTGAAACCTGTCACATTGATCCAGGGACACTATCACATTTAAGTCAATACATAGTGCGACACAGGAGTGTGCTAGGGGTCTGCCACAAACGAACACATAGAGCTGCAATATCGGTAGCACCACTCTGCACAAGTGATTGCGGTGATAATTTTTTTTTTTACCGTTCATGCTTAAATTCTTGGCAATTTTCTTTCCTGTAACAAATTCTCTCTTTTTTTTTTTGTTTTGTTTTGTTTTTGTTCTAAAGTAATCATCACGTTGAAAAAAAAATTGTTTTGTTTGCTGGTTTTGTAGTGGTCTATAGAAATTGATGATATGATTTTAGTTCCGACATTGGAATCTAAGAGTATCGGTATCCTGCTTTATTCCTGCTTCACCCTTTGAAATGGAACTGGTAGAGTTAATAAACTGTTAACGCAATTGTGGTCACCGGGGTTTGGAATTATAGAATTTCATTCTGTCACTCTGTGGAAACGAGAACAGCTGATATTTTCTGTGCTGCAACATGATATAAAGGAGTTTACTGGGTTTTTTTCTTTGAGAGACAGTGGAGAAATATCGGCTATTAAACATTTGATATGCAGGGATTACATTGTGTGTCAGACGTGTCAAGTGTTTTGGAAGTGTGTTTATTCATTACCAGGGTGATGTCCAAGCATTTTTCCAATTACATGTCTTGAATATGCTAATCCAAATAAGCATAGAAAAATGTGTAGAACGATCAACTTGAAGTCTTCATTTTGGGTATGAATTGAAGATATGGCTAATTTTTTTACATCTGCGTCAACAAATTTTGTCTTGGATCATCAGTTGTCACCGCGAAGATTGTCTACTTCGTCACATCATGTGGAATTTCGTGACTTGCCCAGGCGTCTCTCAGCGCATGTAGAATTCAGGGATCTGCCGTGTTCCCACATTGATGGCCACCTTCAACCGCCACCGCATTTGTACCACCGCCGGCGGTCATCTGATGTGTCACATGACCGTCATCACCACCACAAAGGGGTACACCTTTAATAAATATCTTGAGCTTCTATAAGGCAAAGGTTATGCTTCACATCATGAATAACCATATTAGTTAGTAAGAAAGTTTGATAATGTCTCTGAATAAATTGTAAATGACATTTGTAATTTTTGAATTTCTATTTTTCTTCTGTTCTGGAAAAATTTGGTATCTCTACCAGGCCTTCTTTGCAACAAACTTAAATGAATAATTCATTTCCAAGCATGTGCAACACCTTAAATTTTTTAGATGTTACAAGTATCAAATGTGCTTTTACGTGTGTAATTCATTAACAAAAAATGTTGCTTAATGAAATGTCTGCCATATTGGTTTATTTAACAACAATTCATGGAGACTTTGCTTTGAAACCAGGATGCAAACTCATTACGATGAATAAATATTTATCATCTCTTAGGAAAAAGGAGAACATCAAATTATGGGTTGATGTGGTACCATGTGGTTTTCGAATTCTTGTATTCATCTTTTACACACGTAATTTAGTGTGTCCTATCACCTGTACAGAAGAGAGCATGTATACATGGGGACATTGAATTCCATCATAGGAAGCAAAATGATATTTATAGTTTATTTAAGTTTTTAAATATTTTTAGCACACAACAAAATAGTTGAGCATAAAATACAGGGTTGTAGATTTCATCCTGTGAATGTAATTGTAACTCAAGGAGTTGAAAAGCCGGTGTTTGTTTCCACTTTTTGACCAACGCAGAAAAAAATGAATTGTTCCTCGTCTCAGAAACATTTGGAATTTTTAAAAATATTTCTTGGTACTTTTCTTGTGCTCCTCAACTCAAATTTCTGTGTGTGCTAGATCTAAAAACTTGGAATATCGTAAATGATTTGGTTTGCTCATTGAATGTCACACTTAACATTTTTTGTCCCCTGAAAAAAAGTTTTCATAATTTAACCTTACTGAAAGTCTGATTGTGGGTCGTAAATGGGAAACAAACAATAATTATTTTAACTTAAAGCCATTTGTATGGTTTTTATATGTCCGTCCTGGACAGGTCATATTTTGGAATGGTGCAGCACATCTGTCAACACATCATGGGTCAGATAAAAACATTACTTGATCAACCTTGGTACACATGTTTCCAATGTTTTTCAAGGTCAAAGGTTAAACTTAAATGGTTATAATAGGTACTATTATTTAAGAATCACCAGACATGATACACATGTTCCCAGTGATTATAGAAAGAAGCCTATTGTTTTTCAAGGTCAAGCTTACTCGGGTAATTTGCATAAAACAAGATTGAAACAGTACTAATAGGGTTAGGATAGTCAAACTTGACATGTTTATTTTATTTTGATTTTAAACTTATTTTATTATGTACTTGAAACATGATAGGTTTTATTATGATATGGGGCAGTATGTGTTTCTGTGTGTCAGTGCAAGCTGTAATGACTATAGCAATCTAAAAAGTCCAAGCCTTTCAGCTGTACGTTTGTCTAGACAACTTCTTTGACACTATCCCAGAAGTCCCTCATAAAAAAAGACAGAGGGCTCAATCAGGAAATAAAATAGCTGTTTGGATTATCTCACAAGCTTTTGTTGTTGAAAAAATGTAAACATTCGAAAGAGTTCCAGTGAACATATTCATTGCATTTCCCGCAGATTCTTTTTAGCCTGGTCCCCTGCCCATGTTTAGCATATGCTTCTCGTGTTGTATTAGTGAGTGAGCCAGGGAACCAGACTACAATTCCATTCTTATCAAATAAGGTGAGATGACATCACATTGTTTGTTTGATGTCATCATACAAATGATTGATGGAGTGGTGGAGATTGTTTTTGTGCAACAGAATTTTTTCTGCATTTGAAAATAGCAACCACTCACATCTGTTTTTTGCTTGTCCGTTCATCCATTCACACATTGTGGGAATGATAAAAGGAGTACTGATAAGGCTAAGATAATGCACTTATGCTCCCCATGGTGAGAGGGAGATGCCTCCTATTTTTCAAGGTCGAAGATCAAGGTCATACTTTGATGGGTATAATCATGATGGAAAACCTGTTAATGAGGCAATGATAATCAAACTTTGTGTTTAATGTTTCCCATATTTTGAAAAGTAGTAATTTTGCTTCTCAAGTTCTACTTTATTGTTGTGAAATCCCTCTTTAATTTAATATGTAACATAGCCATCTTAGAACAAACATTTTTAAGAAATAGTTGAAAGAACACTGTCAGAGCCCTTTATTGACTGAAGAATGGTTGCATTGGATATTAATCTTTTCCTTGATTACTAATGCATTACGGAATATGATGAAGGGGCGGGCGTTGCAGTGTGAGCACTGCTCATGTTACCCAGTTTATTGATGTGTGCATGCAGTTACACAGAAACGTAAAGAGACTCATGATAATAACAAGTTGTGTGAAGAAAAAGGAAAAAGAAATTGAATTCATTCAGTCATTACAATAACTATTTTTACTTGTGGATGAAAATAAATGGATAGATATATATGATAGTGTATGATGATTGTAAATTTTTGAATGGGGACTTTATATCCATGTTTCATCCCGATGTTTAGAGTAGCAATGAGATAAAATTCTTTAACACAGGAGGTTGACTGTTTTACTTTTTACCAGACATTTAAAAATTATCTTATTCTGGTAAATAAATATGTGTGTGTGTATGTGTGTCTTTTTTTATAATAAATATTTGACCGGCTGTGTTACCAGTCTTCTTCAGTCATCTAGGAAGGCTGATAAAGCTAGCAGAACATATATATATTGAATTATCAGGTGTGACAGGGAGCAGTGAAAAAACATGTGTTCTCAAGGAGAGTCAAGGCTGAACTGATTAACTGTTATGTGGGATGAAGCCAAAATCAAAGAATAGGTTAACTAATCACTATGAATTAGGGGTTATAGTTTATCTATTGGGGTGTAGTGATGAATACTAGCTCTGCTTCCAGCTGGAACATCATCAATACTAAAGGCTTCAAAATAGATCATTCAAAATGAGTGCATTTATCTGTTACTCATGCTCACTTAAGTGAGCTTTTCTGATCTAAATTTGGCCATTTTAACTTCTTCTCTGTCATCCTTCTGTCTGTCTGTAAACTTTCACATTTTCGACTTCTTCTCCAGAACCACTGGGCCAATTTCAACCAAGCTTGGTACAAAGCAGCCTTGGGGCGAGGGGATTCAAGTTTGTTCAGTTGAAGGGCAATGCCTTTCTACCAGGGGAGATAATAATGAAATGGCAAAAATACACTGAAAAATTAAAAAAAAATCTTCTCCAGGGTGGGACCACAATCAGGGATCAAAGTTTTACATACAAATATATAGGGAAAATCTTTAAAAATCTCTTCTTCTCAAGAACCATTGGGCCAAAGAATTTTACATGAAAGCTTCCTGACATAGTGCAGATTCAAGTTTGTAAAAATCACGGCCCTTGGGAATAGATTGGGGCCACAATAGGGGTCAAAGTTCTACATGCGAATATATAAGAAAATCTTTAAATATGGGCCAAGGTAACTCAGCTAGACAGGTCAGTGATGTGGCCCATGGGCCTCTTGTTTCACAGGAAGTGTCATCTAGTCTTAAATCTAGGATCTAGAGAGGGCACACATATATGTTCTAAAGGGCACTTTTCGTTGCGGCAAGACAATTTCGGGGCACTTTCATTGTATCATACTATGATAGTAAGGCCACACCAATATTTAAAATAGTTCTTCGGATTTTCAAACAAAAAAAGTGAGGCGAGAGGGCGAAATTATTTTACAAATATTATTTTTTTATTTTGGAGATAAAAATTGTGAGGCGAGCGAATACAAGAAATATAAATAATTTTAATTGAATTAAGTGTGATTTTAAAAAGCGAGCGCTTAAAAATAAAGATCTAAAATCATCAGATATCATTTGTTTACCACGTGAACTTAACATTTTTCAACTTTGTTGATATAGTTTTCTTCATACCTAATACATGTACTTTGCAACATTAATTCAAGATCTTTTAAAAGAATTTTATTTTAGTTTCATTTCTACAAACTTTCGATTCAGATTTAAACATATATTGCTAGGGACATGTCCAATTTTAAAATCTCCAATGTATCGCTTTTAGTATTTTCTTGAATTTTAATAGAATACACATAATTAATGATCACCAAAAACCTTTTGTGAATTTGTCGTTAACTGTCGCTCTGATTTAGAATAGTCCTCAGTACCCCTTGCTTGTCGTAAGAGACAAATAAATGGGGCGGTCCTTCGGATGAGACCGCAAAAACTGAGACCCATATCACAGCAAGTGTGGCACAATAACTAATTTAAAAGATTCCTCCCTGCTCAATGGCTATAAGCACTGAGCATAGGCCTAAATTTCGCAGCCCTTCACCGCCAATGGTAACGTCTTCATGTGAGTGAAGTATTCTCAAGAGATACTTTAAACAATATATAATCAATCAATCGTACGCTGTCGATGTTCTCTAAAGAGTGGCATCGAATAGCGCTTCAAAATTTTTCTTCGACTTCCAGTTCGATTGCAGTTATAAGGAACAACTTCTAATCCAGTGTTATGAAGTATTGTACATATTAAGATAGATATCATGAATAACTTAAAACACGGTATTAAACTGTTAGGAAATTTTTCGAGAGCCCATGATTCTGTCATTTGTCAGGCACATGCATCAAGGTCGTTTGTGCGCTTGTTATAAAAAGTCGAAAATATTTTATGCAGATATTTTTGGACACTCGGGCGGATAGTATTTTTTGATAATATTATAATTTGGATTTATTACAAATAGAAGCGGCGAATCTGACGAACTAGATTACAAATTGAATAATCATTTAACCTCTTTAAAAGTTAATACCTGCTGCCTTGATTTTAAACTTTTCAATCAACCTTGTGAAATAAAGAACAATTGCTTATATTAATAAATATCTCTAAAAATTTTATAGAGAAAAAAGGGCATGGTGCAATAAGAAAGGGCATGGTGCCAGCCAAAAAGGGCATGGTGCAGCGCCATGCTAGTTTGCTTTAGATTTAACACTAGTCATCTCTATCTGGAGAAAATTAAAAAGTGAAAATAGGGTTGCATATTTCAAAAATCTTCTTAAGAAACCATGAGCCCTGGGGGCAAAGATGGGGATACAATAGGTTTTCAAAGTTTTACATGGGAACAAACAGAAACAGTCTTTGAAAATCATTCTTTAAACTTTCATATTTTTATATATATCTATTCAAGTTTATTCACACCACCTGACCCCCGGGTTCAAGGTGGGGCCACATGAGGGGTGGGGCATAATTGGTATTTAATGTTTTACATGGGAAAATACTGTAGCTTATACGAGCTAATGTGGTCCATGGGCCTCTTCTTTGTAAGTTGAAATAAAAGCATTAATTTTTCTGAAATTTCATCAAAATACTTGATTTTCAACAGTGTCATTTGCAGGCATGTAAATGTTGAAGGAAAGAACACATATCCCATCAGCCACCATATACAAATATTGGATTTTTAAAAGAATTTATCAGAATCATTATCAGGGAGTCCTGATCATTTCAAATGATGTAACTTTTCAGGAAATAATCCTTTTGCTCTTTGGGGAAAATTTATTGATTTTACATTATTTACACAAATCATATCTGAAAGATGTTGAGCAAAAAAGATATAGTATTTAGGTTTTTTTTAAAAATAAGAATTATGCAGGAAGGTACAGACTTTTTTTCAGTTGGGTGGATGTAAAGTTTGAGATGTTTCCTGCAAGAAACCTGTAATATTTATTGAAGGTTATGACATGCAGGTGCTAATGAATTATGACTGCTTGGTCTCTGAGTGGTATGGTATATGTCAGAAAGATATTTCTCTATTCATTTATAGAGGATTGGCATACTGCTCAAGGGGGAAAATAGACATGTTGATTTATTCAGCATCATTTTCCACTATAAATTGTGTGACCATGTTAAAAACTCCTTCCCTAATTTACTTGTTGATTACGGTGTATCTATTGATTAACCAGGGCAGTTAAAGGGCCATGTAGTGGTATTTTATAGGATTGGAAATCTGAGGTTCTTTATTGCAGACAAAAGGCATGATCATTGATCTCCTGTTGTTCTTCAGGGCTAAATGTTGTCATGATATGTCTCTTAGTGTGTATAGAAATTCTGTCCGTGTTCAGGATACATTTGTCAGTCAATAGTCAACTCTGATGAGTCTTATTAGTATGCTCCGCTGAGACTTCATTAAAAATGTCAACACCAGAGGAAGTGACGAAATCCTCATCCCATTTTTCTTTTTTTGTGAAGTACTGTGCATGTATTTGTTTTTATCTTTTTTGTAATGCCTTAGACTTGTATAATGACTTAAACTTGTATAGTGCTTTAGACTTGTATGATACCTTAGATGTGTATAGTGCCTTAGATTTGTATAATGCATTAGACTTGTATAGTGCCTTAGATTTGTATAGTGCCTTAGATTTGTATAGTGCCTTAGATTTGTATAATACCTTAGATGTGTATAGTGCCTTAGATTTGTATAATACATTAGACTAAATGTATTGTGCCTTAGATTTGTATAGTGCCTTAGATTTGTATAATACATTAGACTTGTATAGTGCTTTAGACTTGTATGATGCATTAGACTTGTATAGTGCCTTAGATTTGTATAACGCCTTAGACTTGTATAGTGCCTTAGATTTGTATAGTGCTTTAGATTTGTATAATGCCTTAGACTTGTATAATTTCTTAGATTTGCATAATGCTTTAGATTTGTATAATGCCTTAGACTTGTATAGTGTCTTAGATTTGTATAATGCATTAGATTTGTATAACGCCTTAGACTTGTATAGTGCCTTAGATTTGTATAATGCATTAGATTTGTATAATTAATGCCTTAGACTTGTATGATGCCTTAGACTTGTATAGTGCCTTAGATTTGTATAATGCATTAGACTTGTATAGTGTCTTAGATTTGTATAATGCCTTAGACTTGTATAGTGTCTTAGATTTGTATAATGCCTTAGATTTGTATAGTGTCTTAGATTTGTATAATGCTTTAGATTTGTATAATGCCTTAGACTTGTATAGTGTCTTAGATTTGTATAATGCCTTAGACTTGTATAGTGTCTTAGATTTGTATAATGCATTAGATTTGTATAATGCCTTAGATTTGTATAGTGTCTTAGATTTGTATAATGCTTTAGATTTGTATAATGCCTTAGACTTGTATAGTGTCTTAGATTTGTATAATGCTTTAGATTTGTATAATGCCTTAGACTTG
Source organism: Ostrea edulis (assembly GCF_947568905.1). Classification (NCBI taxonomy): domain Eukaryota; kingdom Metazoa; phylum Mollusca; class Bivalvia; order Ostreida; family Ostreidae; genus Ostrea; species Ostrea edulis. Next base: position 67,434,959 of record NC_079167.1, read on the forward strand.
TATAGTGTCTTAGATTTGTATAATGCTTTAGATTTGTATAATGCCTTAGACTTGAATAGTGCCTTAGATTTGTATAATGCCTTAGACTTGTATAGTGCTTTAGATTTTATATTGCCTTATGCTGTTTCAACATATTCTTTTGCTCATCTGAATTGAAGGTTTTATCATTAAGTGAACTTTGATGACCAAGAAACATTTTGCGTCTGGCAAAAAGTTTCTTATTCTCTGAGACCACTCAACTCATCTTTATCAATTTGAAAATCAATGTGTAACATCAAGGGGATGAAAAATTGTGAACATTAAGATATCCACAGTTGGTGACCCTTTTAGTAGGGTCATGCCCAGACTTGGGCTAAACCTTCAAAAAATAAATTGATTAATTAAAATATACTTTGGCCCACAGGTTAGGTTCATTTCTCAGTAAGAAGATGATAGATTTACTTGTTAATTGCTGAAGTCATTTTAAAAATGTGTGCTGACTGCTCTCTGTCATAGTTTAATTGTTCTAAAATTTAAGTCTCGATGTTCTGACGTAAATCTAGAGTCTCGATATTCTGATGTAAATCTAGAGTCTCTGTGTTCTGACGTAATGAAGAAATATATAAATCTGAGTCTCGATGTTCTGATGCAATGAAGAAATATATAATCTGAGTCTCAATGTTCTGACATAAATCTAGAGTCTCGATGTTCTGACGTAAATCTAGAGTCTCGGTGTTCTGCCGTGAATCTAGAGTCTCGATGTTCTGACGTAAATCTAGAGTCTCGGTGTTCTGCCGTGAATCTAGAGTCTTGATGTTCTGACGTAAATCTAGAGTCTCAATGTTCTGCCATAAATCTAGAGTCTCGATGTTCTGACATAAATCTAGAGTCTCGATGTTCTGATGTAAATCTAGAGTCTCGATGTTCTGATGTAATGAAGAAATATAAAATCTAGAGTCTCGGTGTTCTGACGTAATGAAGAAATTTAAATCTGAGTCTCGATGTTCTGACGTAATGAAGAAATATATAGTCTTAGTCTCGATGTTCTGACGTAATGAAGAAATATAAATCTGAGTCTCGGTGTTCTGACGTAATGAAGAAATATAAATCTGAGTCTCGATGTTCTGACGTAATGAAGAAATATAAAATCTAGAGTCTCGGTGTTCTGACGTAATGAAGAAATGTAAAATCTGAGTCTCGATGCTCTGACATAATGAAGAAATATATATTATAGAGTCTATGTTCTGACGTAATGAAGAACTTCTGAAGTACAACATCTAGAGTCTATGTTTTGACATAATGAAAAAGTATAAAATATAGAGACTCGATGTACTGACATAATGAAGAAGTATAAAATATAGAGACTCGATGTACTGACGTAATGAAGGAGTATAAAAGAGCAAATATGTGAAATTAAATACATTACATTTTATACATAGCGCTAACAAAATGATTCAGACAAAGGGTGCATGGCGACAGGAGTATTCATGATGTTGAGATTCTCTCTGAAAAGGACATACGTCACAAGTAATCCCCCAGGTTGGTACCTATGGGACATTCATCATAGGTAAACTTCCAGGTTGATACCTATGGGACATTCATCATAGGTAAACTCCCAGGCTGGTACCTATTGGACATTCATCATAGGTAAACTCCCAGGCTGATACACGTGGGACCTCTATCACAGGTAAACCCCCAGGCTGATACCTATGGGATCTCTGTCGTAGGTAAACCTACAGGCTGGTCCCTATGGGATCTCTGTCATAGGAAAGCCTACAGGCTGGTACCTATGGGATCTCTGTCATAGGTAAACCTACAGGCTGGTACCTATGGGATCTCTGTCATAGGTAAACCTACAGGCTGGTCCCTATGGGACCTCTGTCATAGGTAAACCCCCAGGCTGGTACCTCTGTCGTAGTTAAACCTACAGGCTGGTCCCTTTAATGGGACCTCTGTCATAGGTAAACCTATAGGCTGGTACCTATGAAACCTCTGTCGTAGGTAAACCTATAGGCTGGTCCCTATGGGACCTCTGTCGTAGGTAAACCTACAGGCTGGTACTCATGGCACATTCATCATAGGTAAACCCCAAGCTGATAGACAGTACATCCCCTAGGCTGGTACCATTTACAATTAGGTGGACTGATACAATGCAGTGTTTTATCAAGGACATGGCAGGTTACACTAGGTGACCTTGATGAGATGATTGCAGCCAGCCTATCTCTTCTATTTATAGTATATACAGACTACTAATTCATGTGTTCCTGTTAGAAAATGTCAGAGGTACGGTGTCAGTAACAGTTGTCATGTTGTACTTCAAAGCCTTGCCTGTAACATGCATGTTTTATGATCTATCACGACCCAAAAAACATGTTTATTTCCTGTTATGCTAAGACATTTGTGACTTAGCTGCTCAATGTATTGTAAATTTGGCAACGAATCTTACACAGATGAAATATGCACTCATAACTTACTAGCATAGCACTTGGATAGTATGGAGCCTAGCGATGCTAATTTAACGAATTGGTTACTATTTGCCATATAGTGTATTCCTGTCACTGTAGAGTAATTGCAGCATAAGATATTAAAGGAACTGTTTCACAATTTTTGAAACAAAACTATTTTATTAAACATAAAAAATATGACTGATTTAATGTTAACAGCTGAATGTTTGACCTGAACGCAAGAATAAAAGCAATATTTTAGCCTGTCGTGAAATCTGTGTTGTGTAAACAAAGACTCGAATCTTTTCAATTATACAAACAAATCAGTGAAATGTTAATTTTGTGATATAAAATTAAGAGATTTTAACTTTAGATGACACATTTAACCCAAAAGAATGCTTTGAAATGTGAAAGATATAATAAACTTTGATTCTTTTGAAAATTTTGTAAACAATAACATACCGAAATCTTTGTTTACAAAACAAATAATAAACTCTGTAGAATGAGCTTCTGTGATCATGTATAACCTTCATTTTTAGGTTAAATCTTTTAAACACATTAGACAATAGATTTTGATCATTAAAAGTGAAAAACAAAATTTTGGGGAAAATCGTGAATCAGTCCCTTTAATGTCAGTAGAGGTCAAATTATAATGCAATAAAATATCAAGTTGTAAAGTGTTTCCATGCAGTACTGATGTTAACACTGGAGTGGGCTCTGATCAGTATACATATCTTCAAGTTCAAATTTTGAATGATACTGCACTGGCTCAGAACAAGCTCAGATGACATAAGAGAGGTAACTCTCAATCTTCTGTATGAACCATTAGAATCTTAGTATGAATAGCCTCCCTTTGTTCACTTTTACTGTTGGTGTGTGGTTACATAATTATTAATACAATGTACCTGAAAAGTATTGTGATATCTTTGTGCCAATTACTTGGGCCTAGCTGCATGTATCAATAAATAAGATTTTGATGATTTCTGATACATTTATAGGAATTCTATATACTAAGTAAAGCGTAAAATTTTCACCCCAAGAAAACCATTGTCAACTGAGGCGTAGCCGAGGTTTACAATAATTTTCAAGGGGCAAAAGGTTCCTATATTATCTCAACTACATGCAAGTGAAATATTTGGTTTATTTTACTGGATGTCATACATTCATTAGATGTTTTACTCCTCACTGGCTTTATCTGAGGTTTATGATTCGCTCCTCTGAGGGTTTATGATCCACTCCTCTCTGGCTTAATCTGAGGGTTTATGATCCACCCCTCTCTGGCTTAATCTGAGGGTTTATGATCCACCCCTCTCTGGCTTTATCGGAGGGTTTATGATCCACCCCTCTCTGACTTTATCGGAGGGTTTATGATCCACCCCTCTCTGGCTTTATCGGAGGGTTTATGATCCACCCCTCTCTGACTTTATCGGAGGGTTTATGATCCACCCCTCTCTGGCTTAATCTGAGGGTTTATGATCCACTCCTCTCTGGCTTTATCGGAGGGTTTATGATCCACCCCTCTCTGACTTTATCGGAGGGTTTATGATTCACCCCTCTCTGGCTTAATCTGAGGGTTTATGATCCACCCCTCTCTGGCTTTATCGGAGGGTTTATGATCCACCCCTCTTTGACTTTATCGGAGGGTTTATGATCCACCCCTCTCTGGCTTAATCTGAGGGTTTATGATCCACCCCTCTCTGGCTTAATCTGAGGGTTTATGATCCACCCCTCTCTGGCTTTATCGGAGGGTTTATGATCCACCCCTCTCTGACTTAATCTGAGGGTTTATGATCCACTCCTCTGGCTTTATCGGAGGGTTTATGATCCACCCCTCTCTGACTTTATCGGAGGGTTTATGATCCACCCCTCTCTGACTTTATCGGAGGGTTTATGATCCACCCCTCTCTGGCTTTATCGGAGGGTTTATGATCCACCCCTCTCTGACTTTATCGGAGGGTTTATGATCCACCCCTCTCTGGCTTAATCTGAGGGTTTATGATCCACCCCTCTCTGGCTTTATCGGAGGGTTTATGATCCACCCCTCTCTGACTTTATCGGAGGGTTTATGATCCACCCCTCTCTGGCTTAATCTGAGGGTTTATGATCCACCCCTCTCTGGCTTAATCTGAGGGTTTATGATCCACCCCTCTCTGGCTTAATCTGAGGGTTTATGATCCACCCCTCTCTGGCCTAATCTGAGGGTTTATGATCCACTCCTCTCTGACTTTATCCAAGGGTTTATGATTCAGCCCTCTCTGACTTGCAAAAATGGGGGATGTCCCACTCTGTGAAATTGTTTGTTACTTTAGTTCTCAATAATTGGATTATCCCAGAATACAGTGTTGTTTTCAACAGTATTTACTATCTCTAGGATATGGAAACCTTTGAAATTTTGAATAAGATTAAATTATGAATTCATCATTGTAACACTACTGCATTTGTCTAATTAATCTGGTGATGGTTTAACTCACCTGAACACACAGCTACCTGACGTATCACTTGAAGCTGTCAATCAACATCACACTATACAAACCGTGGCTACTGATTTCTGATGATAAATATTTATAAAACTTACAGACCACTCAATAAAGACCACTCAGTATATTTTGATAAAATTGCCCTATCATTGCTATCAGGCACTTCACACAAAATATAAATAACAGACATTTTATCAAAATAAAATCTTTCACACAACATACCCTGAAAATTGTAAGCATAACATAGATTTTAGGGTAAATAATAATTTATTATTAGATATATTACACATATAATGGTACAATTAAAAATTCAAAGTGTCCAAAAGAATAATTCTACCCCTACCCCTCGCAAATGAAGTTGGGGGGGGGGGGGTATACTGTGGCCTGTCTGTCTGTCCATTCATAGATATAAATTGTTCAGAGTATATCTTTAATTAAGGAGGTACTCTACATTGTCATAATGGCTGACTTCCTTTAAAAACATGGAGAAAAAATCAATATCAGCAATATTTGACTTTTCCTTTTCAATTTAGATACGAAGTCCAGTAGCTCAGTAAGTTAGCTTACCGTCTGCTAAACTGTAGGTCGCAGGTTCAAGTCCAGCAGGGGTTTTAAATTTTTTTCAGATTATCTTCTACTAAAACTGTATTTTTTGACAAAATAAAGTAAATTTGAAAAATTTCAACTTCAAAATATTGTTGTACATATTCCCCACTTTTCATCTACATCAAATTTCTCTGGTGTAACATACCTCCTTAACAACAACAATGAACAGATCTGATAAAAACTGTCTATATCTTATGAATGATGAAGTTTTGTACCTGCTATTTTCAATGATTGAGATTTTATAACATTCAAGGAAGATATGGATATATTTTTTCCATTTCAAGAGTATATCTTAAAAACCAATGAACAGATTAATGAAGTTATGTATCTGTAATTTTTATTGAGATTCTTTAATATCTATAAGGAAGTTATGGATATTTTCATTTTACAGGTGTTTTTTCAACTTTATGGACTTGTCATTTTCTTTTAGATTTTGTAAGGATATGTTATCTCACAGAGACTACTGCGTAAGTTTAGGGGAGGGTGAAAGGAATCATTGTCCATTTGTCTGTCTTTCTGTCAGGCTATCAGTCTGTCTCTGTCTGCCCATCTGTCTGTGGATATGATTTTGTCTAGACATTTTTTTTGAGAGACATGGATTTCCTTGAGAATTTGTACACTCTTTATTACACCATGATTAGTGATAAATATTGAAGTCTACGGAATTTAGTGGATCCTGTAACTTTTATTCAGATGAAACATGAATAATGATGAAAATCGTGTCTTTCTAGTCTTCAGCTATACAATATTTCAGATATGCCCCTATATGGGTGAGCCCTTCAGGGGATATTTGTCCCATTAGAAATGAGTTCTAGTTAAACTTTGGAAAAATAATTCCCCCAAAAATGTGTTTTCAATTCTATTTCAAAACAGTTCAATGACTTGCACTGTTGAATGTTGTATGGTCGTCTGTTCCAAAGAACAGCAGCACCATAATCAAATTCTTATATATTTTTGTGCACACTTTGAAACTATTTTCGGAATGAAATTGACCTGTGTGGTACATGAGGCCTTACAAGTTCCTATGGATAATTCGGAGGAATTCTGTTCAGTGTGCAACATTGAAACGGGGGTTGGTATTGGATTGGAAGCCAGCTGATTGAGTGTGGGACGAAATTGGCAAGATATTTTCATGCTTCTGTGATATGGTAATGAGACACTTAAATCATTTCATCCAATCATTTATCGTTAAAGTGGCCAGGTATATTAATGATGTGATAATTGACTGATAACTTGCCAATCAAGGTTTAATTTGGTTAATTTACCCAGAAATAAATTTAAACAAAATTTATGATGAACCTAAGAAACTGAATAAAATGAACTAAAACGTATTAAAACATTTTAGTATAAACTCTATATTGTATGTTTCTTCAGTGAACATTACACAACCTGTTGCTGATACAACTGTAGTGTACATGGAGGAGGAGGGGGGGGGGGTGTTGAGATAGGATAGTCTTGTGTGTATAACAAAAACAAACTTTGGATGAAATGGATGTACTAAGAACAGAAATATTGAAAAAACCCTTCCCATTCCCACCAAATTTTGCCTTTACAAACACCCTTTCGATGACAATTTGTAGTTCTGGGTAGAGGGTTAGTAATTTGCCAGCTCAGCTGCGGTCATGGTTGAGATCTCGGTCATTGTTGAGATCTCTTCCCTGTTACAGACTTACAACCTGCTGCTTTACCTCACATTTTGTACTCCCCATTTCACAGCTGTCTTGTGTGTTTGTAGGGCTAGATATTGATTTTTTTTCTCTTGCTACATCCCAAGTACTAAAGATATTTTCTGCTGATCAATGCAAGGGAATGGATCAATAGTCCTTTTTAAAATAATAAATACCTGTAATTAAGCCCCCAAATGGAAATATGATTTTAGAAAGCAGTGCTGTTGTTTGTTTTTTTTAAATTGGTTTGATAGGGGTTTGAATTCATGATGTGAATGAAGGGTTCATGGCAGCTTCTGGTATGCTTCAAGGTATTGATCTGCATTGCCGAATAGGTTATCTTTGATTGATGATTTATTCATGAAAACTGTTGCGGCAGCAGACATTCTCTCATTTCTGACCAATCAGAAGACAAAGTGAGTTGTGACAAATTTTCGCATCTCTCTGAACATTTATGGTATGAGTGGATATGGGATGGCACTATGAGTGTTCCTAAACCCAGAATGGTAAGTTTTGAAATGGAGTAAATAAAACCTGGTGAAAAATTCACATCTGATGGAAAGACAAATTGTTTTCTCTCTAAAAATGAAGTACTACCATATAAGGATTTAAACCAAAAAAAAAAACCCCTTTAGAATACTAAATTCATTACAAATGCAGTAAGAGAATTAAGAGCAAAAACTTTCTAGGCTATTTAATTAAAAGAGTACCACAGCATTTCTCTCTCTGTTTCTCCAAAGCATCATTAACTATTTTACATACGCCCATTAATATGTGAATAAAAGCAAAACATTTTCATGATATTTGATTGATATTTTCCAAATTAATCTATATCTATGATCCATTTTGGCAAAGCATTATATATGTAAATCTGTATGTAAATAGATTATTGACATACCATTGTACACAGATAACCATTCTAATTGGATGGGATGGGCTGCATCCCACATGCATTTACTTTTCAAATTTTGTTCATGAAATAAGTTGAAATTCTTTGCCTTCAATTCTTTGCAAAGGTTAATTCTTTTACAAATGTAGTTTTAATCCCGAAATGAAGGTTGTAATGATAAGGGCGCTATATACAGTAGACAGGTGTCCTATAATGAACAACCTATGTGTGTGTGTGTGGGTCCGATAATCCATGCAAACCCTTTTCTGGACTTTTTTGGCTATCCCTGCAGCTATTGAGTTACATTTGTACAAGCTTATATCAATGGGTAACGGATTAAGTTTGAGTTTAGGCTTTCTTGACCTAATTTGAAAGAATTAGGACCTGAACTTAGCTTACTTGATTTGACAGTTTTCCGGACTTTTTTGACTATCTTTTGGCTATCGAATTGAAAATTTGTACATGAGCTTATACATCAATGGGTTACAGTTAAGTTTTTGACCCATTTTTGAAAGAGTTACAAACCTTGAGTTCAGCTAATTGGATTTGACAGTTTTCCTTGGACTATTTGTCTATCCCTTCAGTTATTGAATTGAAAATTTGTACTCTTAACTTATATCAATGGGCTACAGATCAAGTGTGAGTAGTCTCCCTTAAATAATGCCACATTAAGCAGGGTCCTTTAGTGATGCTCGCCATCACAAAAATACCTTGTTCTAGTTTCACTCCCACATTCTGGTGTACTAAAGGTTGATGTGTGAGTCATTGAAAAAAGTCACTGACATCTTGAGTCATTGTACAATGAAATTCTATTGTAAAAATTTAAGAAAAACAAATGTCCATTAATTATGACGTACTAGTAATGCATGGAGACTGTGAAGGAGTGATTTAAAGTCAGAATTCCATATTTGTTCTTACATTGATTTATGTTTTAAACTGTTTTCCATACATAAAGTGTTACTTCATTCTGGTTAATGTTCAAGCCTATTTCTGGTAAACGTTCTTATGGACAACAACACTGTTGACCTGCATTCTTGAGGATTGTATATATACAAGTATAACAAAAAGTAAACAATGCAGTATGTATTATGTACAGTGTGAGGTCAACCGTTATTTAAATACAATATTCCACGAAACAAGGGTGCAGGAAAAGAAAAATAGCATCTCCTATGCATCTCATTATAATGATCATAAAGTGTATGAATATTGAATGGCTCAGTATCACTAGATGAGTGTGTCACAAGGTTTTACAGGAAATCTATTGATTTTTATACCTGATCAGAGCATCTTTTATGTTCACCTTGGTATGAATCATCTCATACTGTCAGCCTTGATGCAGACTAATTGCTTTTTTCTGTAATTTGTTTTGCTTTGATATCCTTGGAAGAGAGTTGTACATGTGACGTCCCATGAGTTCTGTACATTTGACTGACTGAGTTATAGTGTTGAATCCGACTGGGTTTCAATTGTCAAAGGGTATAGTGTCTTTAGGTCTCTTCACACCCTTTATGAGCAGGTGGAGGGGTCACCACGGTTGGCACATATTTCAGACATTCACACACACAGTACCACAGGTCAATCCTCTTCCTCAGAACAGTTGTGCCAAACGAGTATTTTGCACCCCTTGTACTGAGTGATGAGAAATGACACTGATTCCTACAAACACATTTCTCAGATTCTGCAAGCTGCAGAAATCTATAGCATGGTGAGCCTCAAGTGTGCACATCTCCTGTCGTTCTGATGGAGGGGTGTCCCACTCATATACTGTAGTTATGGTGAAGCACATTGGCAAGGTAAGAATACAGAAATTAAGGTATTTCGTGCTTGAAAGGTATCAGTGTTTTAGGTGACTTGTTTTTGCGGACAATTTTCTTCTTCTTGAAAATGTTCATAGAATGAAGAATACAAAGAATAATATATATGCTGATTAGTAGCCAGATGATATTGGCCTGGTGAGATTGATGTATTGTTTGTGAACAGACCCTGTTTGTTTTCTCAAAGCTTTTCAAAACATGATGGTCAAAGATGCCTGCCTCTTGTAGATTGGTATGAATTGTTCCATTACTAATTGCTGCTAACCCTAACTCTCTGTATGATCAGGTAATCAATGGCTCATTGCAGCCGCAGCAAATTCATCCTCTGAATAGTAAATATTCAGGCATAAAAATCAATGTTTGCCGAACCCATACCATGTGTGGTATATTGCTACACTACATATGTAACATTGTGTGTGACAAAGATTAAAGGTGCAACATTAAAGCTAGTAAAAAAGAGACATGTAATGGAAGGGGTTCCTACAGAATCTAAGACGGTGAAGGCACAGAGGGTAAGCAGATATATTGTAGACAGGTGCTGTTGATTAGATAGGTAGATTAGAGCGGCTCTGAAGCTTTCTCCAACTTGCGGTTTTTATAGTAGTTGCTGTAATAATATTGATGAGGTTGTATTGCATTCTTTCTCTACACTAAATGCCCCAGAGATGTTTACAACATCTGGAAACAGTGGCTGAATAACTCGGCCATTTGACAAGGAGAGAAATGAAAAGTTTGGTTTATCTGTTTTACTAACTGTATATTAGGGTTTTGAAAGAATAATTTGATTGTCTCAATAGATTTATTTGAGTATGCCAAAGTTCCCTCCCGAAGGTAAAGAGTTCCAGACTCCCAGTTGTTTAAGAGGCATGAATGAGCCCACCCCCCTAATGCTGTAACTCTAGATGAATAGATAAGATTATGACATCATGGATGTGTGTGAATCTGTTTTTTGGTGCCATGTAGATTTGGGGTGTTTGAATTTTTTTTTAGCAGCAAAGTTTTGTTGTGCTGAGTTGTCTAATTACCAAGGAGACTCATCTTTTCTCCAGATTTTGTGTTTATTTTTGCTCATGCCAGCCATTTTGACCAAAGTGAAGACAGTGCTGGGTGTTGAACTCCCAGGTTTTGCCTTAGTGCAGATATAACAAATTATTTCTGCATTCTCTGAGAGAGAAAGGAGGCTTCTGGTATATATACATTTATACAGGGTGATTGATGCAAGGATTAAGTGCAAGATTTCAAGGATATTCACAGAGACTTCAAGGACTCTCTACATTATTTCTTAATTGCATTTCTCTGAAAACTTTTGTACCAAAAAAGTGAGCTATGTTAAAAAAGTGGAGGCTATCATGGGTAAGTTACCTGTTTTATGAAAATAGTCCCCTTAATTGACAAATTACGGCTTAAATGAGAATGAGCAATTCTGTAACCTTGGAAATCATTAAATGCTAGCTCCCCTTCCCTCCATAAAGTTGAGATTATGTAAGGTAGAGAAATGTGTTGTCTGAATATCTGAGAGATTTAGCATTTGGTTCAAAATGAAAAAGCTGCATGGTTGTTATTTTTATCCATCTTCCTTGAAGTTTTAGATTGTGAATGCTGGATTATTTTTTGACAGTTGCTATCTTGGCCAGATGTTCCAAGATTGGGAAGTGGGTTTATCTCTTTTAAGTTTTTCCTGTCTATTAATAATGGTGTTATTTTGAGAACATTGCAAAGTAGAATGTGAGAAATAATACACTCAGTAAAGAGTTGTCAACAGAAAATTTCCAAATTTTGAAGTAGACTTGAATTAAATGTATAGATTATGAGGAAATGAAAACTCAAACAAAAAGCATCAACAAGCAGAAGTCAAAATATCATTGCAAATAACATCCCCCATTCATACAGGAAATATAGAGTAAACATATCTTTATGTGGGACACGATAACATTTTAAATGAGATACCTATCTGGCCATCTGTGCTCTGACATTAAGAGACAGAAGTAGTTGCTGGGTTTGTCAGGACACCCTGCTGGTTGATGGAGGTTCCAGTTGTCAAGGTTGATATAAATACATTTCATTCATAATGCTGTCATCATGTATAATAATGTTAAGTTGGTGTATTTCTGAATGCATGTCACATGTACATTTTAAAGAAATTTATACTCATTACTTGATATGAAATTAGACAGTACTGTTGTAATCGTATTTCTTCAGTTGTTGATTACTTTAAAACACAGATATACATAAATTATCATGATTTATTTTTATTATGATCTTATCAATACTTGTACAGAGTGTAATGTTGATATTCATTCTTCAGCAGTGTATTTATAAGATCTGTATATTGGCTTGATAAGCAGATACAGGTTTGTCACCAGGTCCAGTGAGCCTTATTTATAAATTTATGATTGCACACACGGTATGATACTGCTCCCAGTCAATGGAAAGGTGGAAAAGAACCACTGCGTTATAAATAAATGCAAATATAATCTACGACGTACTTTTTGTCATTGTCAGTTTTGTCTGAATTGTGAAAGTCATCCAGTTCATGTCATACAGGCGATAGGGATACAGAATTCATGCAAATATTGAGAGAGATTTTTTTTAAGGAATAGTGATTTAAGAGCATTATTTTGGACATGGGTAATTGTTATAAATGTTTGGGGTCAGTGGAACATGTATTTTGGATGGCTGTTTGCTGAGGAGGTTTCGGTGATTGAGACAGAGGTGACAGTACCGTTAGTGATGATGGTTTGGGATTTAGTCCACTCTGAAGAAGAGGAGGAGGTATCTTGTGTGTTTTTTCCCTCAGAATGTCTTGATCCAGCAACTTCTGTGATATAATTTGATGAATATGATTTAGAGATCTTGAATGAACTTCATGTCATTATGTGTTGGAGGGTCAGTCATGATGAAAATTAGTACATGTATTAGAGGGGTGTTGTAAGCACTACTAGAACCCGGGATAGTCGGCAGACGTCGGAAGTTTCAACACCATCTGCATGTTACCATCATATATCTCAAATTCACTATAATCTTTAATTACAGAGTGATGGAAACACCAGCTTTCTGAGGGCTGCAAGAGATGGGAACTTGCAAGAAGTGCTTGAATACCTGAAAGGAAGCACAGACATCAACACCAGCAACCCAGTAAGTCCATTCCTTCCACATTTGACCTCTGAGGTCAAGGTTGTATATGAGGTCTTGAAGGTCAGATAAGACTGACCTAAATGATATGTATTAGTGACATAACTATATATACATGTACAATGATTTTCTTTTTCTTAGGAATTAGATATTGTTTCATCTAGTCTTCTGGTGATGTATTTTCTGACTTGTTTGTTTGAATATATAGAAACTCGTATCTCAGACAAATGTCAGATCTATTATTTGACAGGTTTGCAAAGGAGTGGGGTTATATTTATGGCTTCCAATGTAAACTAGCAAGCAGAAGACGTCACAACAGAGTGTAGTTCTGTCAGAATGGGATGCTAAGATACTGGCAAATCAATGTTGGGTTATTATTGCTTCTTGCTCAAAATACACAAAATGGTTTCTTGTCAGGACGAAACCTGAAAATCAATTCAGTTGGGGAAACCTTTGGCAAAATATTATCCCTTCTGATTCCATGATCAATTGATGACATTTTTTGTTCTTGCGTATTATTTTAAGATTTGCCGAGAAGCTGTGATGTGGATTCTGCTTGCTTGAATCTAAGTGTATTTGTAAGGCTAGAGCTTCATTGTAAGTGTAAAAATATAGTAGAATAAAACGTATGGTATGGTGGAGGATTATGTCCCAATTTGCCTTGCAAGACTGACCACCAAGATGTCCTTGTCCCAATTTCAACCATCATGCATTTCCGTTCACACACTATGAAGTGTAAATAGATATACATGTATACTTATTGTATTATGATGTATTGTGTCAACTACTAAGACAAGTTTACTTTGCTGGTGTTCAGGAAATGGGGAGACACTAAAAACCGGTAAACTTGACCACTTACACATAAAAATAAGTTGCTAATAGAGAAACTGAGTAAATAAGAAGTGTTCCACCTCATCAGGGAAAATTGTCATCCTGTGATGGACAACATGTTACTTTTGGCCTGAGGTGTTTTTTTTTGTCCAGGTCTGACACAAATTTGTTCATGATAAACAAAAACATGAAAGTGTACATAAGAATTAATAAGAATATTGTTTTGATTGCATTTTACCCATCAAGTATCATCGATTTTTCTTTCTCCCCCGAATGTGTATCATTGTATAACATGATCAATAGAAACTCGTGCAAGTTAAAGTCAGTGTTGAAGGACTATAGTTTGTCAGTGCCTGCACAGTGTAGTAGAGATGTAACCAGACCAGCTAAATCAATACACAAAACTCAGGGGAATGATGTGTCAGAGCTTGACGAAAATGCACAGAAGTCACATTGCTGCAGTTACCCAATGCAACAAGGCCTGCATTCTTATGCTTAAATCAATAGAGTATCAAGAAATTGGATGGTGGGCTCTGCAGCAAGATGTAAAAACTGAAATCTGATCAATATTTTTGTTGTTGAAAAACTGGCATGAAAAGAACAGCAATATTAGAGAATGTGTTTGAGTAAATAAATGGACATGGTGTGGTAGATGATAGTTGAGTCTTGCATTTGCAAGTATGTTTGCTATTTTAGATCCTAGAAGTAGAAGAAATATATTTGTTGTATATAAATTAAACTAAGATTCTATACACTATTGTTTTATGTATTACAATCCCTTCTGATTATGTGAGTTTTAGTATGATAAATGATTAGGACACAATCAGTTGAAAATTTGAATTTTATGATTTTGAAACAAAAAATATTTATTTGATTTATACTGTGTTTTGTAGAATGGATTGAATGCTTTACATTTGGCCTCCAAAGAAGGTCACATAGACATCGTGCAAGAACTTCTGAAGAGAGGAGCAAATGTTGAAGCAGCGACAAAGGTAAAAATAGGACACAGGAAGTTGGTATGTCATGACGAAAAACTGGTATGTCATGGTAGAAACTGGTATGTCACACAAAAAACTGTCATGTCACAATAGAAAACTGGCATAAACTGGTATGTCACAATAGTTAACTGGATCAGCATAGAAAACTGACCTGTACGACACTGTTAAAAAACCAGCATGCCATGTAATAGAAAACTGATATGTTGCCATCCAAAGCTGGCATAAACTGGTATGTGTCTATAGAAAACTGGTGTGTCAATATTGAACACTGGCATAAATAGGTATGTGTCAATAGAAAACTGGCATGTCGCCATCGAACACTGATATTTCATGATAGAAAACTGGTATTCCACCAATACAAAGTGGTATGCTACCATATTAAGCTGGTATTCACTGTCATAGAAAACAGGTTCATCACCCTTTTAATCTTGTATGCCACCATAGCACCTTGGGTATGTCATCACAGCAAACTGATACACTTACTTAGAAAACTGAACACAGATTTTGCAAACTGGTATTGTAACACCACCATAGGAAACTGGTGTTCTACTGTAGTAAATATATCAAACAAATTGCAATTTTCTTCAAATTGTGGTAAAAGCTGCAATTGCATTCATGAGAGAATCTGTAGCTCTTTTTGAAGATGTATGTCGACAAACATGACACATCTTGAAATGTAATAAATTCATAAAAATGCTTTGCATATATATCAGACACAAACATCCTCTTCATCTCGCATGAAAAATGTAATAAGTAGAAAGAATATCAATGAAATATTTGATGTTTACATCTTCTGTAAAAGATGCACATCAACAAACAACTTAATTTTGCCATGTTTTGTTTTGTACAGAAAGGAAACACAGCTCTACACATTGCCTCTCTTGCGGGACACCTGAACATTGTCAAACTTCTGGTCGATAATGGTGCAAAATACGATGTACAGGCTCATGTAAGTTATCATGGGAACGGATTAATAAACAATGGTTCCACCAAAAACAGTGCTAATTTGGTATGGGTGGAAATGTATCACATTTCCTGTGGGTGTGATCTTTAGTGCATTGATAAGGAGGGAGACGTCTGAAGATCTATTTAATGAATTTTATGATTGTTTTTCTTTTAAAGAAAAAGGCTGATTTGATTAAAATTGATATTAGAGAAACAGATATCCTTACTATATGTTTTCACTTTGTAAACATTTCTCATACAAAATATCAAAAGAAATTTTCAGCACGTATAGGTCAAATTGGGATTTACTAGGTCATCTTCAATTTTCCTGATTTACTTTGTAAAAACAAAATTTCTTGTAAGAAAGAGAGATAAGCTGTAAATTGTTTATTGTAATCCCCACACTGGGAATGTAGAAAAGGATGTTATATTCTCAGCACCTCAAATATTGGAAGATCTTTTGGCATGTAGCTCTTTTGTGAGTGAGGGATTGAAGACAAGCAGTCAAACGCTTAGGAGATTAGGAATGATAAGATGAATTAACAGTTAATGATAGAATGTTATTATTAGGAGAGAGTCAAGAAAAGAACAAACAGACTTTTTTCTTCTTCAATGAGTAATTTTATTATGATGGTTAAATGAAGACAGATGCTTGTAGTAATGTTAATTAGTAAACATTCAACTTAGCTGTTGTTTGGGTTTATTGATCGAAGCTCAAAGAGAGAATGTAATGAAATGGCAAAGATTTTGAGACATGCTGTAATTTCCAATGATATAATATCACAAATTTATGTTCATTGCTTTGGAATTTCTTTGTTAATTGAATGAGATGAGCACTAAAGATATTTGTATGTGAATGTGCTTTTACTTTAAAGTCCTTCCATTAATTGCCATTAACAACAGACTGTACAAATTAGAACTCCCATGATTTTGTTTCATTCCAGGATTCATTCCTGTGTCTTTGCATGAGTTTCAGTTTTGGTAAATGAGATCTAAGGCTTGCAGTGAAAAGTTTAATGGTAGTTTGAATTAAAAACTGACTCAGCTTTAATTGATACAAGCATACATCTGCTACATTACATGTATGTCATCCATTGGGGATAGGTTGGGAGGAGGGGGGGTCCTCTGTTAGAATTGAGGGGAAACTTTCTGTATTCATTGGGAAAGTAGTTGTGTATGCTTTGAGAAACTCTGTTCTGTGAACCAGACTTAACAGTGGGGTATTAATACCTCCATATAGATGATTGTACCTGAAACAGATGTTTTATATCATTACTTGATGAGAATGCTGTGTTGTAGGTCGGATTCACTCCCCTGTATATATTATTTCATTACCTGATGAGAATGCTGTGTTGTAGGTCGGATTCACTCCCCTGTATATATTATTTCATTACCTGATGAGAATGCTGTGTTGTAGAACGGATTCACTCCCCTGTATATATTATTTCATTACCTGATGAGAATGCTGTGTTGTAGGTCGGATTCACTCCCCTGTATATATTATAGCATTACCTGATGAGAATGCTGTGTTGTAGGTCGGATTCACTCCCCTGTATATATTATAGCATTACCTGATGAGAATGCTGTGTTGTAGGTTGGATTCACTCCCCTGTATATATTATTTCATTACCTGATGAGAATGCTGTGTTGTAGAACGGATTCACTCCCCAGTATATATTATAGCATTACCTGATGAGAATGCTGTGTTGTAGGTCGGATTCACTCCCCTGTATATGGCTGCCCAGGAGGGACATGCTGATGTTGTTAAGTACCTCCTGTCCAGTGGGGCAAACCAGAGTCTGTCCACAAAGGTAGTGACAGTATAGTATTGTCAAATTCATCTGTAATGTTCATTAAAATATTACAAAAATGGATTAATGTTGAATTTTATATTATACCCCGTTATATAATTAGTAATTTTGACTGTCTGGGCCACATTTCATAAAAGAAATTACGACTAAGACCCAAAAAATTTTTTTTGAATTTATTTTATTGTTTACTTACGTTGATTGTGATTTTAGTGTGAATAAGAAGAATTTCATTATGTAATTTTATATTGGCATAATCTCGCAAAAGTAATTAAATTAACAAAATTTTAGAACTATGTAATATTTGTAGTCTTAGTCGTAAGTTCTGTTGTAAAACTAGGCCCTGTAGATGTTCATCTTGTACATGTACGGGAAGATTATATTATATCAAATAATCATTGTACAAATTTATTTATTTTCTCGATCAATGAGATTACGATTAATTATGATTTTGATTTGGCGTTCAGTGATATCGAGTGTTTTACAGGATGGATTCACTCCCCTTGCTGTGGCCCTACAACAAGGACATGAGCGAGTGGTCAGTGTACTTCTCGAAAATGACACCAAGGGCAAGGTCAAACTTCCCGCCCTTCATGTAACCGCCAGAAAAGATGATGTCAAATCAGCAGCCCTCCTTTTGCAGAATGAACAGAACAATGTTGATGGCCAGACTAAGGTACTTAAAAAAAGACAGGGATGTTTAGTTTACTAGCAATGCGGCTCAGTGCTGAGGTGGGGCAGAGAAAAATAGTAAATTGATAGACACTTTTTTGTAAGGTGGATCAACAATCGGGGCAAAATTGACTCAGTTCAAACAATTTTTCATACTTTTACAAATTAAAGATATGTTGTCAAAACAAAAATTATCTTTGGTGTAATTTCTTTAAAACAATTACCTTTACTGGAGAAAAAATAATGGATGTAAAATATGGAAAGGTCTGATAGGCTTGATTTCTTAATGGGTTCTGTAATTAGTGCTTCAACCACCAAGACAAAACAACATGTTGTGCTGGCACTTTAATTTAGCTGTGATTTAATTTCCGCAAGTTTAGTATAGACCAAACCCATGAAATGAAAACTGTAGAGAGTATAACCGAGTCATAACATGCCGATATAATGGGGGGTTGGGGGTTGAGATTCCTTCAACATGGAAATAAGTTTATTACAGTATTAAGTGTTCTAGGTACTAGACAAAATGAATTTTTCCTGAAGCTTGGAAACTTGTGTTATCCACTAGTACTTGAGCACTGAAGCAATGGTGTTGTAAACAAAATGTCAACCTTTTGAAACATGAATGAATTTTAGAGCACCTGTCATTGTAGTAACTAGACGGAACCTCATCAGCTTCTCTAACATCATGGAGTTGTTGTAATCCATGTGCATGAAATGAATGCATTCTTTTCTCATTACCCGTTATGAAATTTTCTTCATCCTGAACTAACAACATTTGGAAGAAAAAGTATCATCGTTCATAAATGCATGCAAATGTAGTCATTTTTTTCAACTGTAAATTTTGTAATAGCTGATATAGAAGAAATTTTGCTTCAATATGGCAGCTCGCTGCCCAGTAGTTTTGGCTGCGAATGAGCACCTAGAAAACCAACGATCAGTAATTCATTGTGTTGTTTTCACTTATGGCTACTCAGACAGGAGGTCTGGTAAATGACACTACAAAGGTGTGTATTAAATAGTTCTGCTTTCATTTAACCTTTTTGTGAACACTTTTCACTTACAAAACTTTTTCTACTGTGAAATCATGCATCATTTGGAGCTTCGTTTACACGGCACAGATACTGGACTATTTTGTTCATTGACAGAAGCAAATATTAGAAATTCGTCCTACAGATTTTATAAGTATTTATCAGTAAAACAACGCGGAGAAGAACACCATTGGGATGATTTCACAGTACAAAGTGCCACAGTTGCTCTGCTGTTCATTGAAACACCCTTGTAAATCTATTGCTTTTTCTATTGCCAGCTGTTGCTATATAGACAGTTGTATATCCATGCAACATTGTGTTTATTATGTGTAGGATAAATATAAGCATGCAAAGCATTGTATATACTGTTACAATAATGTGGCCAAAGAAATTATAAGGCAAATTGAATGAAAAATTTCATTTAGCAATAAATTATAGCCAAATGCAATCTGGATAACTGGCAATGGAATAATGTTGGATAACGTGCTGACATTTCATGATCATGTCATTTTGAATGAAGTCTCAAGTTTGATTTGTCGTGACTGCATGTAAAATGAATTGCATGAAATAACACTAACTACAGTGAATGCTAAAATCAAATTTGCTGAGGTTTGTGATGCTAGGGAGTGTAGTGGACAGTTGTTCGTCAGGAGACATTTGAAATAGAATATTTACAATCCAATCATCATTTTCATTTTCTTCTGGAAAACATAAATTTGGAGGCAATCATAGGACTCTGATTCCTTGTGATAACAGTTGAAATAACCGTGTTCAAGTAAAAATGAAAGTCAAAAAACTGTTTGATAACTTTTGCATCAAATTTGCTGATGGGTACAGCAATTTTATTGTTTGGATTTACAAGTGCACTTTCAAAGCATGACATGGACTCTAGATTAAGGTATTTTCACATAATTTAATGAGAAACATCATTCGCAAAATGAAATTACTCTTTTATATTTATGTTGCTGATATACAATTCAAAACTCTCAAAACAGACCAGTCGCCAATTCATGTTCTTGAGATTTGACGTTTATGAGTCATGTCACAATATTGTACCACAGTTATTGTAAAGTTAAAAGATCAAATGAATGCCGCGGTCATTATTCTGCAATATACCCTCATACGTAATAACTGATTATGAGAAAATTTATACACATCTCACTTGCACTTCATGTTTTGCTAATACAACAATAAAGTAGATAAAATAGATAATTGATAATTAACTTTTATAATCATGAAAAATAATCGATACATGTTGCAAAATAAATTTATAAATGACAAGAATATTTGTCATTCAATATAGATCAACCGTCTGCATTTCCGAGATTGGTACACATGTACCCAAACATTACGATGCATAAACAAGTTAACCCCTTTTCACGTATGTGTAGTTTTCTTGGACTGTGTATTCAAAGCAGTTATAATCCATTAACATCAAACTTTATATATTTTTCAAAATAGATCTACATTTAGTATACCCTACCATCTCACCTTTTTCGTCAGGAAAAAACATGTAGGACTAATCTATTTTGGAAACTGTCATGATGTCATGTGACTTAATTTGTAACTGTATAGGTAAACGATTGGCTGGATATTTCTGAGCCATAGTAGAATAAAAATAAAGTTTTTGTTTTTGTAAATGATGCAGGATAACCTCATCGGTTTTGAAATGTTGTTTGAAATATAAATGCCTTGGCTAACAACGCCTCGGCTTTTTTATTTAAAACATTTCTAGACTGAGGAGGTTATCCTGCATCATCCTCGAAAACAAGAACTTTATTTCATCAAGTTTGGCATAAAATAAGGAATCTACAGGAACAAAAAGGTACACATAATTGATTTTGTAAACAGTAATCATTTAATGCTTAATTTTTCCTGCTGCAAGACTTATTGTTAAGGCAACATGCTGAAGAAACACTAGAATACATCATTCTCTGTTGTCTTTTGACTTTTTTGCAGTCATTGCAATAACAAATATTATACATGCTAGCTTTGAATTTTGTGTCACTGGTTGCCTATCTTTCAGAGGAACACGATCTTTCTTGGCAGCATACCTCCAGACATTAATTCTGAGCTTTGTACACTCTGATGTCTTTGCGTTCATTGTTCTGTTGACTATTTGTTACAGGATAATCACAGTGTTGGTGTATGTATAGTTCTGACCGGTGTGATGAACGTTTAGTGTGTGTGATTTCTCTCCCTTTCCATGCCCTTCATCAGCTCACCTGAGCTGAAAGCTCAAGTGAGCTATTCTGATCATCTTTTGTCTGTCGTCTGTCTGTTCATCCCGTCTGTCCATAAACTTTTCACATTTTCATATTTCCAGAACCACTGGGCCACTTTTAATTAAACTTGGTGCAAATCATCCTTGAGTAAAGGGGATTGAAGTTTGTTTGAATGAAGGGCCACACTCCCTTTAAAGGGGAGATAATCATAAAGATTCAAAAATAGGGTGAGGTCATTTAAAAATCTTCTCAAGAACCGCTGGGCCAGAAAAGTTGAAATTGACATAAAAATTTCCTGATAAAGTGCAGATTCAAGTCTATTAAAATCATTACCCACAAGGGTAGGATGGGGCCACAGTAGAGGATCAAAGCTTTACATTTACATATATTTGAAAAATTTAACAAACTTCTTCTCAAGAACCACTAGGTTAGAAAAGTTGAAATTTACATGAAAGCTTCCTGATATAGAATAGATTCAAGATTGTTCAAATCATGGTCCCCGGGGTAAGGGTGGGGCTACATTAGGGGATCAAAGTTTTATATGCTGATATATATAGGGAAAATCTTTAAAAATATCTAGAGCTTTCATATTTTGTATATACATTCTTTATAACAAGACCTTTCATGTGATACAATAGTGTGTGACCTTGACATGGAAGTTTGACCTACTTTTGATAAAAATCTTGACCAAAGTGACTCAAGTGAGCATTGTGGTCCATGGGCCTCTTGTTTCAGCATGTCATGTGCAGATGTATGTGTTTTATTAGCACACATTATACTATTGAATTTTGATCCTGGAGAGCAATACTGCTTAATAGGGTGGGCAAACTGTATAGAATATTAAAGAACGTGGGTGAATGATCACATTAAAATGCCCAGTAGATATACTGATATGTGAACAGATATCCTACTTAAAGAATAGCTTTAAGCTATTTTAGGGGAAACAGATAATGCTATTGAATGTTTTGTGATAGCTTAATTGCTTTGAATTAGTTTTCGTTGATCATAACATGGCTGAGCTGATTTTCAAATGCTCTCGTAGAGTTACCAACTTTAACACATCTCTTTCATAATTGAACAGAGTGATGGTGTCTTGCTTTTGTTTCATTGACTTTATTTGATTTGGCAGTATTTAGTAAAATAAAGGGTTTGATGAAAGTGTTGATTAAGTGTTAAATTTTTTTTTTAATCGATATATGTTTGCAATTTTAGAAGAAACAAATTCTGCAGGACTATCTAAAGCTTTTAGTGAAATACCCCTTGTCTATTGCTCTCAAAGAAATATATGTAATTAAATGATTTTATTTTAAATGTGTATTTGGTGAAAACCTTGATAAAATTAACTTGAATGATTTCCTTTTCTAGAGTGGCTTTACTCCTCTGCATATAGCTGCTCACTATGGCAACACAAATGTTGGATCCCTGCTCATTCAAAGAGGAGCAGACGTCAATTTCAAAGCAAAGGTAAATTACGAAACAGCTGTCGTAAAGATTTGTGTATACATACACATGAACTAAAAAGTATAGATTGTGCTGCCTGCTCTTCAAAAATTTGTATGATTTGTTATTTAGAATAACATCACCCCACTGCATGTTGCTTCAAGATGGGGAAAACCAACCATGATAACACTTTTACTGGACAACAAAGGCATTGCTGATGAGAAAACCAGGGTAAGATATGTCAATAGATCTAGTAATGCATTGTTTGTACTGTCAGTAACGCTTTTTGTCTTATACTGAATTTTTTATTTGTTTTTCAGGATGGGTTAACTCCCTTGCACTGTGCAGCTAGGAGTGGACATGAGAATGTGGTGGATCTATTAATCGAGAGAGGTGCTCCTAAATCTGCCAAAACCAAGGTATTATCTTGTTACAGTTCTAAATTATTTACCTTTATTTCAGATATTGATTTAACATTTGAAAAACATACAGGTTTGCCACATTCTGATATCTGAATTCATTACAGAATGGCCTGACTCCACTCCACATGGCTGCCCAGGGAGACCACGTGGACTGTGCCAGACTTCTGTTGTACCACAGAGCACCTGTTGATGATGTCACTGTGGTAAGTACAAGTCAGTCATGATTGATGATGATATCAAATTTCAGTTTCCAAGATAAGAAACATTTTTATAATGTACGAGTAAGGTTACATATTTTGTTTCTTTATCTTTAGGAAGACTTGTGGTGGATATGTATTTGCTTTATCTTTAGGAAGACTTGTGGTGCATACGTATTTGCTTTATCTTTAGGAAGACTTGTGGTGATTATGTATTTCGTTTCTTTATCTTTAGGACTATCTGACACCGCTCCATGTGGCTGCTCACTGTGGCAATGTCAAGACAGCTAAGCTTCTACTGGACAGGAAGTGCGATCCAAACTCCCGAGCTCTCGTAAGTACACCAGCACCATAGAGAGATAAACACAGAAGATGAACAGTCAGTTAAATCTCCGTTTTATAGATAATCGATATTTTTGGATAGACGTTTCAAAATTTTTCACTTTGAAAATGTAGTTCATATGCAATCTGATTTAAGACTTGAATACAAAAGTCTCAAATTTTAAAGTATATAAGCTGTCTTTCGTGAGATGATAAAAATGTAAATAAACAATTCGTCCACCATTGTAGAACGGATTCACGCCACTTCACATCGCTTGCAAGAAGAACAGAATCAAGGTTGTTGAACTTTTGTTGAAATATGGAGCAACCATTGAAGCCACGACAGAGGTAAGTTTAATAACTTGGTATTCTTTATGACATAAATATCTACTGTAATATGACTGTAGATTTACGATAAATACTTTGGGGCTACAAAACTTTTGAACATCAAAATTTTATCCATCTAAATTTTGAAATGATAGCAATCATAAATTCATTGTGACAATACTTGAATTGCAGAATAAAATGATTGTGGATTTGAAACTGTATGGTCTTTTAATATCAAATAAAACATTAATATGATGTATAAATAATGTTTGCTATTATAACAAATGATTCAGTAAAACTCTCTGACTTTTAGTCTGGTCTGACCCCACTCCATGTTGCATCTTTCATGGGTCACATGAACATCGTGATCTACTTGATACAAAACAACGCTAATCCAGACTTCACCACAGTACGTGGAGAGACTGCTCTCCACCTGGCGGCTCGAGCCAATCAGACGGATATCATCCGCATCCTGCTCAGAAACGGAGCCACCGTAGACGCCAGAGCAAGAGTTAGTAAAGGGGGAAATAACTCTCATGAATATGTTTTAGTGTGCTAAATACATAGAAATTTTCAGAGTTGTTGCTCTTCTTCTATCCATTAAAAATACCAATTCTTCATTTACAGGAGCAACAGACACCCCTTCACATTGCTTCTCGCCTTGGTAACGTTGACAACGTTACCCTGTTGCTACAGCTTGGTGCTGCTCCAGATGCTGTTACCAAGGATCTGTACACACCGCTACACATCGCTGCTAAGGAAGGTCATGAAGAGGTTGCCTCAGTGTTGCTGGAGCATGGAGCTTCCCACGGCCTAACCACAAAGGTAAATGTACAGGGTTACTACTAAAGTTTCATCAATTTTCTAGGGTATCAAATTTTGTTAAGATTTTGCCCAAAACATAGAATTTAAATGATATGAAAATTTATTTTTGTCTTCCTAATTGAAAACTCTGTTGATTCTCTGATTTTGTGGTCTTCTTCAACCACAAAAACAATGACCTTGATGTTCAAGACCAAAAACATTAATCTACAGTTTCTCAAGCACTGCTGCATGAGACTGAAAGTTACTGCATTAAAGGGGAAATAACTCAGTTTTTTCTTTCATCCATTGAAGTGTTTTTTGAAAATAGAAAATTCATTTTCAGTAAAATAATTATTTTGTGAATAATCTTTTATAAACCATTATTAAAAAAACATTGTTTACTCTTTATTGTGAGTTATTTAAAATAAGTGTACAAAAACTATTTTCAGTAATTCTGCATAAAATGTTTATGTGAAAAAGAAAGATAATTCATATGCCATAGCAAAGAGAGAGAGAGAGAGAGAGAGAGAAAGAGAACCATGCCTGCCTCACTAAATGTTGAATTTTTGGCCAGAGAAACTCAAGATAAATTTCTTTCACCAAATGAAAAATGATGAATACACAAGATTCAGTAGGTTGAGTATTTTTTCAGAGGGTTCTTCTATTTAACAATTGTGATCAACACAAGATTTATTCAAATTGCAGAAGGGATTCACCCCACTTCACATTGCTGCAAAGTATGGCAACATCAAGGTTGCTAGACTTCTGCTTCAAAAGGATGCCAACCCAGACTGTCAGGGAAAGAATGGCCTGACACCTCTTCATGTTGCCACTCATTACAACCATGTCAATGTGGCGCTCTTACTGCTGGACAACAAAGCTTCACCACACAGCACCGCCAAGGTAAGGAGAAACAAAATGCAATTTTCAGTACTGTAAATTACATACCGTATATTATGCAAGACTGGGTACTTAATTTGATAAAATTGCTGATCCACATTAATGTGCATGAAAATGAAATCAAGCTCGCCTTACTTAAAAGGATGTATGTAGAGTAGTGATTAAACAAATTTCTACCAGCACTTTTTCGAATTTATTTATTATTTAATATTTTCGTTTTGAATAAGTGTTTATAGAGTTTTTATTGTATCTATTTTGGATTAATTATGAATAAAAACAAGAGCTGCTTCTCATGGTTTAGCACAAATTTTAATTGTTTTTTTTTTTTTAAAATACGGTGTCTAGGTATTCTTTTGTAATATACATATTCTACATATTCCTGTGAAGTAGATGGTGTCTAACACAAAGTGTATGACTTTTGACAGAATGGCTACACCCCACTACACATTGCTGCAAAGAAAAACCAGATGGACATTGCCACCACTCTGCTAGAATTCGGAGCAAGACCAGACGCGGAATCTAAGGTAACATATACATGTGGTTTTACAAAAGTTCTTTCTGATTTCCATTTCATTCACAAGCTGATCTCAATATTCATTAAAAGATAAAAACAATATGAAAGAAACCATTTTTGCTTGTTTTGTAGAATGGTTTCACTCCTCTGCACTTGGCAGCACAGGAAGGTCATACAGACATGGTGTCTCTTCTTCTGGAGCACAAAGCAGACGTCAACTCGAAAGCTCAGGTAAGAAGTCTCTCAAATAATGTAGTCACTGAAATAATATTAGCTTATTTAAATTCCTCTAGAAACATCATTTTCACAGCATTGTCTTGAACCAAAAACACTAATTGGCTATTTTAATTTGATTTAAACATAGTTTATTAATAAACTCAATAGGATCGGGCAACAGGTCGCCTATGTAGGCCCTCTCCCAACTAATTGGATATTGATAATAGTGGAGTAGCAAATGTGATCTGTAAATCCTGTTGTAGAATGGATTGACCTCCTTGCACCTAGCTGCTCAAGAAGACAAAGTAAATGTAGCAGAAGTTCTGGTGAAGTATGGCACAGACATCGACCCCCAAACCAAGGCAGGCTACACTCCACTCCACACCGCTTGCCATTTCGGCCAGATGAACATGGTTCGATTCCTACTGGAGCGCGATGCATCTGTTAGTGCCACAACTAAGGTACCCACTGAGAATTTTATTTCAGTTTGTATGACTAAATACTACAATAATTTTTCATCTTTAAAATTTGATGTCTATCATATTTTAAAAGAGGACTATCTCTTTGAAAAAGTCGCTGGATCACTGTATTGTCTTTTAGTTGGGATACACCCCTCTTCACCAAGCTGCTCAACAAGGCCACGTACAAGTCATTAATCTACTGCTGAAAAACAAAGCCTCGCCCAACGCCGTCACCAATGTAAGTGCAGACATGCTGTTCCTTCAATCAGTTCTCAATGAATCAGTTCAGCTGTATCTGAAGTGTTAAGTAGAGGAATTTATAATGAATGGAGATGTAGTCATGTAACATTGCACCCTGTATTTGATTTGGTGCATGAACCATTCAAGATACATGCATGGTGAATGAAATTTCTGAGAGTTTTTGGAGTTATTTTACTGAATGTCTTGACATGAATTACACAGCTGTCGGTAACTCTCAGTGTCTATTAAAGTAATCTCCCAGTCCCCACATTTTCTATATGAATAAGTAAATTTACTCTCGTTTTCTTGAATTCTCGAAACTCTTTTTTTTTTCAAAGTAAAATCAAAATTAAAATTAAAAGTCCTGTTATATAAAATCCTTCAAGATTTACTTTTGATACTTCAAAGTGCTAATTGTTTACAGAAGCCGACAGTTCCCCATGACCTAATTAATACCAGGTAGACATCACGACAGAGATGGTCATCATTATGAAAACACGACATGACAGCATGGCAATTAGCAATGACATTTTGCCGTGTATCCCGACCTGGGGACGAAATGTTTTGTTAAATGATCAGCTGCAATTATTAATTAACCCAATACAATTTTAAAAGTTTGATGATGATTGTGAGACGCATTTCTAAATTTTAGACGTGACAATTGAAGAACCATTAAAGAAGTAAATATATGATGATACTTGTACAGATAAACTTTTCAGTTGAAGTAAATGTATTACCTCGGAGATTGAAATTATAAATCATACCCCCCTCACATGTAGGAAATGGGGTTATGTCTACCTGATGTTGAAGTTAAAACCAATTGATCGAAATTCCAATTTCTGGACTCTTGAAAACTCAAACTCTTCAAGTCTTATTGTGGTTCTGTGGACTTTGTTTTATTGAGTCATCTGTACATGCAATCTGATTTTGTTTTTAGAATGGACAGACTGCCCTTTCAATTGCCCAGAGACTGGGCTACATCTCTGTTGTGGACACCCTGACCCCCGTTACTGAGGTGTCTGAGACCATCCCTTCCACGGAAGACAAGATCAAACTAATGTCCCCAGAAATCATGCAGGAGAACCCCATCTCAGACTCTGACGACGAGGGAGGTCAGTACAAAGTCTACGTTCATTTCTTTATTTCTCTATGTGCATTATATGATGAAATAAACGTAATGTGCTTCATGTTTTCTTTCAATTAATATTTAGTTGATCTAAGATAAGCATGAAAGAAATGCATAGATGTTCATTTTTGCATGTTTTTGCAGTCTTTTCATTTTTTGTGTTTATATTGTGTAATTTTGGGAGAGTCTACACAAACAAATCACATGAACATTATACCATATCATATCATTACCATATATCACTAGAGGAGACCACACAGCAAAAATATCTCAAATCATAGACAGCTAAAATATCTCAAATCATAGACAGCTAAAATATCTCAAATCATAGACAGCTAAAATATCTCAAATCATAGACAACTAAAATATCTTGAATCATAGACAGCTGAAATATCTCAAATGATAGACAGCTAAAATATCTCAAATCATAGACAGCTGGAATATCTCAAATCATAGACAGCTAAAATATCTCAAATCATAGACAGCTAAAATATCTCAAATCATAGACAGCTGGAATATCTCAAATCATAGACAGCTAAAATATCTCAAATCATAGACAACTAAAATATCTTGAATCATAGACAGCTAAAATATCTTGAATCATAGACAACTAAAATATCTCACATCATAGACAACTAAAATAGCTCATATCATAGACAGCTAAAATATCTCGAATCATAGACAACTAAAATATCTCGCATCATAGACAGCTAAAATATCTCGAATCATAGACAACTAAAATATCTCGCATCATAGACAGCTAAAATATCTCAAATTATAGACAGTTAAAATATCTCAAATCATAGACAGTAGAAATATCTCAAATCATAAATCTATTGTATATGAAAAATTCTGTCATATATTTGTGCCATTATATTGTCTAGGGACTAGCAGTGAGAGATTGTCTTGGTTGGCTAAACTGATGACCGTTGGAAATCAGTCGTGTATGTAAAGATCACTGTCCGGCATCAAGGACAGGCAGTGGTGCTATATTCAAAACTCTTGAATTTTTTCTCTGTATTTGTAGTATTTTCCCCATATTTTCAGAGCATGTTGTTGAATATCACAATTGTAGACCGTCCCTGTTTTTATTGAATAATGGTTTTTCATTAGATGCTAACAGATTTTAGTAGATTCTTTTCTTTAGCATTTGCTCTTTGCAAATTACTCTCCAAAATAAAATTGCAATACATGATATTTGCATTGAAAAACATAATAAACCAAAGAAAGAATTTAAAAAAAAAAAACAGCTTATGAAATTCAAGAGTTTCTAGACATTGTTGTGGGACTCTAGAAGTTCGAGCACTAATAATCTGTTGTTTGAGTGAAAAATGTAACCATACAAGCACTACAAGCTAGTCTGCAGTTCAACATCTCTACACAATTAATGCTTAGTGATATAAAGATACTTTCAACTGTTTATGGCAAAGGTCAAGAACTAGACTGAACTTTATTAAAAAAAGTCTTTCTTTCTTATAACAAGGGGAATAATCAGTTCACGTCATATTTCAGGTGCAGTCTTTCACATTTTTCTGTTTACTTTCTGTTTTCCTATGTATATATACAGCTGTGTGTTGTACTTTCACTTTACAGGGTCTTCTATGGCCAGTAGCAGATGTGAGTGTAAACGAGCAATATATGTATTGGTGCACAAAGGGCTAACTTAATTGTCTGCTGTCCTGTTCACAGCAGATATTATATATTAACATGTATTTTAAAAGAATACCAAGAAAAAGAAATAATGTAGCTGGATTTAATATGATATTCTTATCTATTTTCCAAAAATACAAAAGTTGCTATTGACCAACTTCTTAGTGGTAAGATTTCTTGAAATGGCAAATTCCCTAGCTGCGGAACTGTAGCTTGTCAGTATAGAAAGTTTGTGGTGGACGTCTGAAGAACAAGAGTTTCGTACTTGAAAAACTTGAAATATACAATGCAACTTTTTTCTTCACAGTATGGCAGATATGTCTCTTTATTTTTATTTTACACCCTACCTCAAAATTACTTCCAACATATTTTCCAGTTGTACCTTTCATCGATCCACTTGTATAGAAAATTCAGAAAAGATATTTGCTTGTTTAAACAATATAGAACTGTACTAAGTTTCCAGATGATTCAACCCCATTTACACTTTGCAGTAGTCATACTCTGATGTTTGAAAATGAAAGGGAAGTGGGTTGAATTGTCTTGTAAAGGGCCATTCATGCATGCAGGACTGACAGTTACGTATAGAAAACTCAGATGTAGGTGGAGAAAAGGTTGGAAGTGTTCTGTTGTTAAAATTTTGAGCAATAAAGGTTTGCATTGTATATATTGGGTTTTCATGTGTAAGAAACCATTACAGAAGCTTTCTGATTGTTCGTCATCAACTTTTCTGTGCTGGCAAGCTACACGCACATTTCTACATCAAGCAAATTCCCCAGACCTCGCTTTAATTTACTATAAAGACACCATTTTATCTTGCTGGAGCAGTTATAATCACCATGAGAATGTTTTGTCATTATTATGGTTGGGCCATTACATCATTAGTTACATAATTTTGTTTTATGAAGAAAAATGTTCGGGTTTTCGGACATGACAGTAAATTTAATTAGAATTCTGATTACTTGCGTAGATGCTTAATTGTCTTGCATTTGTGATGGCTAGAAAAGATTTGGTATGGTGCTATCCTTGATTCAGATCGCATTCAATGTTATTGTAGATGTTCTCTCGCATCCAATTTATAAGAAATTGAGAGGTAAAAAGCAGTGAACAAAGCCATATACAGTATCCAAAACTATACATGTATCTCATAAATTGCATGTATATCAATATGTCGATGAAGTTAATTATATTATTATGTATCATTACAAAACAGTGATAAACTTCTATTAAACTTTTGATATAGGAAATGTACCTCTGTACATTCAATATCTTAAGTTCTCAAATTTTACCCATTAACCAGTAAAAAAAGATCATTCCTTAGGGTAATTCTTATTTTAAAAATGAAAATAAACACATGTTATTTGATCAGAAAATTGAAGTCTGATTTTCTCTTTTACTGCTTCTGGTAATGCAGGGGATGATTTTCTGCCTTCTTCTCCGTTGTTCGGAAAACCCCTCACCGAACAGCATGTTTACCTGCCCTTTTATGAGGGCAGCAAAATGCAGTCTCGTAAGTTCAATTCCGTCGTTGATGTTGTTCCTCTCAAATATTGTTTATTTATAATTTGGTGTTGTAACTTTGTATTAATAATTGAAAAATTAAAAACTTTTTGATTTGTTTGTCTATCCACTGCATGGAAAAATTTGCAATGAATTTCTTTCCTTAAGGGGCGAGATCAAAAGAATGATGTCAAATAAAAATGTAACTTCGAGTAGTAGGGGAGGGGATCATCAATTTAATACACAATTTTTTTAATGTATATTTGAAGTGACAGTTAAATATTACATACACTTTCATTAGGAATAAACAATAGAAAAGGTATATAAAGTGTGTATTTAGTATTTGTACTTGATCATCAATTTCAGATCAACATTCATCATATTTAGTTGTTGTGGGTTTTTTTTTTTGGGGGGGGGGGGCTCTAAATGAAAACCATTTGAATTTAGTTTTTTGTTAGACACTGAACCTTTGATCTTGCCCTTAACATTTTTCGTTTAATTTACTTTGGAATACATAAACAATTTTCCTTAACACTTTTAATAAACAGAAATGGCCAAGAAAATGATGAAAACCTTTTAGCATGAACATCACAGGCATGATGTGTTTGCTTGAAATGCCATTGAATAGAGTTAGCCAGATTAAACAAGTTGTGAACATCCAAAACACATTAGTAGAGGCAAAGATGCAAGTTTAGCAACCACATGTAGTATCCTAGACTATTAGATAAACATGTTGATCTACAAGGTATGCCCAAACTAGTGCAACCCCCCAACTTCTTAAGTAATTCACACAGATTTTTCTTTTTTATGGAACTGTATACATGTATACAATGTATTAAAAATGTGCATGATGTAAATAAAATGTATGCATGTCTTTGAATAATTAACTCAGTCAATATATATGATGTATCATAACTAATAAGAATTATACATCTGAAGAACCTGAAAAAACCAAATCCAATTCTGTATGATTACTTCCCTGTGAACTGTTAAAACGATTCATATAGATGTTGTTTGGTGTATCTGCATGATCAGTAAGCTGTTTCATAACATAGATGATTACTTTAACAGCATGCCATCTATACACCCAGGGAGAAGCTCCTCTTATACAGAGCTTTCTATGGCCACTGTATGGCATCTCCCTCAGGAAATTATCTGTTTGAAGAATCATTTACATATAATGATCAGCCTTCAGAAAAGTTTGAAACTGAGAGAAAATCATCTCTAAATATAAACCGTTATGAGCGTTAGGCCCCTGAAAGCTAATTGCTGGTGTTTTGAAGCCAAGATACATATAGATATATGATGCATGTAGAAGATAGATGCGCTGCTAGTGTTTAAGCAGGAAGGTCAGACCTTTCCAATCAGTGATGGCTTTCTCTCCCTGAAAAAAAAAAAGAAGAGCTGTCGATTTATCAGCTCTCGTAAACATCCACTTCAAACTATTGATCATGTAGGGATTTTAGCTAGAACTTCAGTTTTTACCCAATTTGCGCTACCTAGTTTTTTGGGGCAATTTGAGACTTATTTTCGAATTTAACATGCTATGTTTTCGTCGTAGTCGAGGTAAGAAAAATTTTAATTGAAGAATGAAATTTAAATGGAGTTTGTTTCTTTGAATTTGAAATCTTTTTTTTTTTCTACAGTTAAAGTATGATTCAATATGAATGATATAAAAATAACTGTTTTAAAAGAATCAATCCCAATTTGATAACTATTAAATTATTATTTGAATGAAATTTGAATAAATGTTTTGTACATACATTGATGCCATAGAACTTAATTTGATAAATATTAATTTACATTATATGCATAATCATATGACAGTTTTATGTGTATAAACACTTATCAAAAGAATTCTTAAAGAACTCCCATTCTTCTTGTCTTGTAGGGGAGGACAGCATTTCCCTCGGGGAAAAAGGAGGGAGCATTTCCCCACTGGATACCTCGTATGAAAAGGTAAATGGCAGTAGGGGTGTGTTGTACAATCATATTGTCATCAATCTTTTTCTCCTTATTACAGGTTTTGAGAAAAAGATCTTTGATGTGACACGAGAAAAATCGTATGACCTAAACAACTTTCAGACAATAATTTTTTTTCTGTGGTTGGAACATCAGATGAATGTCACACAGTGATATATGTTCATTATACATCAATGTTGTTCTTTACTTGGCTGTATTTTTATGGATTATGCATTATTTTTCAGCACTATATAAAATCAGTATTGTGGTAATTAAGTTGCAGAATTATTTTAATTTACAAGTGCAAAACAGTGAAAATGATTTGATCTGACATCATATGTGTCCATGAGATCCATGCATCTTAATGGCTCAAAATTGGGATATGAATATAATATAGTTTGCTTTGTATCAAACAAATCCCCTGATCGCTGAGGAAATACTATTATCAGCATTCATGATGTCAGTTTAAACTTCACGCATATTTGGTACTTTGCTTGCATCCCTTCGTTTTTTTTTTGTCTTGCTGTAGTTGTTTTTTATGTACACCAGGACGTCTCACTGAGAACTGCCTCCACAGATGATGCAAGGCGCCGCATCACGAGTGAGATTGGTACCGCAATGCGGTATCCGTCTTACTTGGAACGTGGTCCGGATTACGAGGCAGAGATGCGCTATTTTAGTGGAGATTCTCTGATGTCTCCCAGGGTAGGTCCTGTAGGATTTATCACATGGAACAATTTAAACTGATGTAGATAGAAAAAGTTACAAAAACACATGGAACAATTTAAACTGATGTAGATAGAAAGTTACAAAAATGAAAGTAACTGCACAGGCACAGCACACTTATATAAATTTGAATCTAATGATGTAGATGCATGTGAACATTTTGTTTATCAAGTTATTAAATTGTTTAATTATTTATGAATGACTGTAGAGGATTGTATACAAGATACACGTACAGACTAAGCGAAGTGTTCCTACTAGAAGAGCACAATTTGCACAGTCATCACTTGTATTTGGCTTGAAATTAGATTCTAAACTTTAATAATCTAGTTCAGATAATAATATTAAAAAGAGTTCAGTTATTTTAGTTTTTTTTTTTTGTTGTTGTTTTTTTTTTTTTATAATATACTCATTTACAATGTTGTGTAAGATGGCTTCACTTTATACAAAAGCTATGTACACTTGGTTTCTTCAAAGAGCATTGATGGAATGGAACAATTGCTTGGATGTAAGTTTCTCTGAAGATACAAAGTGTTTGTTGTTGTTGAATATTGATGTTGTACATTGGCTTGCATTATTTTTCTGTGTTTATCAGGACAAAAGCAAAGATAGTGTTTTTGGAGGTGATTACTCAACGTTAGATAGACTCGATACTACGTCTACGAACTCCGAGTCCAAAGTTCGTGTTGTTGACGAGCATGGTAGTGAGATCGATTACGATGATGATTTAGATGATAGGATGAAGAAGGTACAAGCATTTGAATGACCTAGAAACCAAGCAGTGAATATGTCCTTTGAAATTTCATGAGTTTATTTCACTAATGTTCTGTCATAATTCTCACGTAGCAAGAATGGAAAAAAAATTTAAAGCATGAAGTTTGAAAAACTTTACATTCTGATTGAATTTTAATGAAAGCAATTCTGTTCTATATTTTTGTAAGCACTCACAGCATGGGAATGAGAATGACCAATTTTACTGGGTACCAAATTATTAGCTGAATTGTAATTTACAGAACTCCAAGATTTCTATTTTTATGTTTGAAGTTTCTGATTATTTTGTTTGTTTATGCTCTGTATAACTCTTGTGGTGTCAGTGTTAAGTGTTCAGGAAACAGACTATGCCAAGTGACTTCATCTTTGAATTGTGAAAATATCAATATTTATCTTGGAGAATTATGCAGAATTACAGAGAATTAGGTTTGCTTGAAGCTCTATTTTGAAAGATGTTTACTTACGGATGAAAAGTCATTTGGCATGGATGTTCTGATGAAAACTGGTTTTGATTGATTTCTTCTTTCAAGGATGGATTCTTGTCAACATTCAGACAAATTAGATGATATGCACCATGTGTACATGTTTATACTTCAGTTATGCACCATGCGGGTCAAGAAGCCATATTACTCTTTCTCACTCAGTCGTAACATTGAACGTAAAAATGGGTTCTAGGGAGTTTGGGTTATAGGGGACTCTTAATCTTCAGTGAATAAAAACGGTGTAGTAAAATATCACTTCACTCCCTCATTTGAAAAATTTAAAAGCTTGTCTACAGTAGAACAAATTCCAAGAGAAGATTTTCTAAACTATGGGAGTAAGTCGTAACTGACAAAGATACAAGGTTAGTTAACTTGTATGATATCTTTAACTTGCCAACGCTTTAGGGGCCATTTTCAATGCCCTACTCTTAATTAATCTTTTCATAATAGGATATTAAAAAATTAAGGAAATCATTTTCTTTCAAATATGATGATACCCAAACTTTATTCTATGTCATTAAATATTTTCTATGTCAGTAAGTTAATAGATAAAAACTTCCAAACAATATAAGTTGTAAAAGTATGACAAATAATAATCATTGTTTATACCCCTATAAAACAGTTCCTATATAACTCCTTACAAAAAAAGTCCAACATTTTGATTGTTCTTGCAACTGTTGGACCGGGAACTGTTAAAATCGACTGTTAAAAAAGATTGTTGACCGATGACGTCATATGGTGCTAACTCAAGTTATTTTTTCGTGCCGTTTGGATAAAGAGAAATGGCGGATGCACATTTTGCGACAGCAATGGAAGATGAAATTCAATTAATTCTTCAAAGTAGGAACAGCAAGAACATAAAAAATTATTTGTTCATCATTTTCTAGAATCAATTGTATAAGATGAAGTTTACTTCTTTTAATTTATTCGTGTTAAAGCTGTTATATATGCAAGTCACATGATTCTTGGTCTGCTGATTTGTTTACGTAATGGCAAGGTTCACTGATTTGACTGATGATGAAATACGGAATTTATTAGATGAAAAGCAGAGCAGATACACGAAAAATATAATTATCAATTACGATTATGGGTGTATTTTCTTATAAACTAGTGGAATCGGTGATAATTGTACGCAATCACACTGTCCTGTTTAAAGTCAACAAACCATGTGCACCTAGTAAAAACAACCTAAAAAATGAAGGTGTATAACAAAACAGTTATTAACCGGGTCCTCGGACAATAACTGTTTTGTTTGACCCTCGAACGGATCGGTTGCCCTCAGCCTACGGCTTCGGGCAACAGACCCGTTCTCAGGTCAAACAAAACAGCTGTTGTCCTCGAACCCAGTCATTAACTGTATAATGTGCAAAAATGTAAAATGATCAGAGGAAATTTGGTCTGCCATGCGTCTTATTGAGTTTGCCAGTGTGTATTTAGTTATTGTTATTTATTTTTTGCAAACAGAAATCTGTTTACTGTAGATTCCTCATTTTACGCGAGTACTTAATATCACAAAATGACTCGTAGATTTCAAATCGTAAGAACGTGAATTCACAAGTGGTCTCTTGATCAAGAGTTTTACATGTAATAATTAGCAATATAAAAATAAAAGCGAGTATTTTGATTTTGCGAATGGTACTTCTCATGAAATTATGCGTAAATAAATTCCTCGCGTATATTTAGGAATCTGCAGTGTACGTAGTGATTATCATACAAATTACAATAAACAATACAATTACAATAAACTTTGATGAATCGCTATAGTACACTGTATGTAATGTATATATACCTCCTCTAATGGAATTTCAAGGTCCTTTGGTCAGAAAAAATTGTGAACTTGAAATGACCTTGACATGAAAACAAGAACCACAACACGCCCACTTTTCTGTGTTTTCAAGAAACGTATGCATTCTATAGTTGTTGCATACCAAATATGACATCTCATCGCGTCCAATGAATACGAGAAGAATCCATCATTAAGGTAGCTGGGAACGTAAACAGCTCTCAAAAACCTGAAAGAAAACCAGTTTTGATATACTAATTCACTAGCTACATCTCAGCACGCATGTTTTGACTCTGTGTTTCTCTTTCTGACCTGTTTGACCTCTAGAACACGGCAGCCAATCAATTTACAGAGGATTTCTACCTGCGACAATCCGTAAGATACGGAGCTAATACCAGCAAACGGCCCATCTATCCCGGCTCTGGGTACAAGTCGCATCCAGACAGGCCTACTGAATCTTATGCCGAGTCTTTTAGTGTCGATGGTATAGATTTGAATGACGAATTCAAATATATGCCTGACGATTCAGTTCCTCAACAGGTATATCTAGAATCACATGGGTGCTGTGGGTTCAACTATTCAGAGTCAACTTGAGTTTTCACTTTGAACTGATCAACTAGTACTAATTTTATTATTAAAAAAGGTATTGTGGGTATAGTAGGCTTATTGTGTTGGGGAATTTTATATACTGGTATATAGTTTTAATTAACATATCTTAATCTGCAAAAGGCCTTTGAAATGAATTGTATTGTGAATGTAAACTTAAAACTGCTTTGTAAAGGTAAACGGTATTATATTATGTGTATAATTTTTGTGCATAGGATTTAAAATTAATATCAATTATTGAAAGTGAATTCATTTTAACAAGAGATAAGAAGCTTATCCAGTAACTTGCTTGTAAATTGCACTTGCATATGGAATTTGACTGCAAAACTTGCATTGGATCACCTGAATTGAATGCAGTGAATGTAATGGGAAACATGTGTTTGTTATTATCTATTAACACGGCTTCATTGTGTTGATACTAAGAATGTGATATTTCAGTTTCATGCACATTGCAAATGCCTATTAATTCTAACAGAACTTTTCAGTATCATGTAGACAATAGATAATTCATAGAAAATTGATCAAATAATGCTTGTAGACTTAAAAATATCAAATTAGGCATAAAATCCATATCTGATTTGTCTGGTTGTGGATTTTCATGCTGCGTTATGTTGGATTATTACAGGACTACTGCGAGGCCCAGATTATGACCTCTTCCTACGCTGCCTACACCCACGCAGCGCCCCCTGAGTCTCACCTTGGTCCCGGAATATCTACAGCTGACAAACCACGGGTGGGCTCGTACAGCGGCTCCTCGTTCAGTGCCAGTTTTGACCCAGACAATGTCGCTATTGATCAGACACCAGCATACTCTGGGTAAGTTGTGTTTTACATGGTATGCTGAATTTTGTAGAAGAATTAGCTGAAACTGTTCTCCAAATGATAACAAGATTAGAATAAAATGTATATGCCTTGCTCACACGGGAAGTTTTAATACGAATCAAATCCAATCTTAACTAGGTTTACAGACAGTCTAATTTGGTCTTAATGTATACAAAACTCGTTATGATTTTAGTATTGAATTGTAAATTTACAATTACAAACACATGGATTTCCTACCATTTTCTTTGAAATTACCTAAAATTTGAATTTTTTCAACATCTACCAGCTTCAAAAAGTATATGACAAATGCATCAATCATGATAAAATTGGCTGGGGTTTTTTATGGGGAGGGGGGGTTCCAATGAAAATGTGGTGGGTTTTTTCTCCATTGAAAATGTAAAAAATCACCAATTTTGCTTTGTGACATCATTTATCAGAAGAGGAATTCAATTAGTTTATGATGCATCATGCTTGTCATGTGGACATAGTTCCAGTATTTCAAAGAAAGATTTAAAGCACAACCATGTGACCAAGGCATTACTTTACAAGGTACAGTGGTGAGACTGGTATTTCCTTTATCACATAGCTGTTATCTCCCTTTAGAAAATAGTCGTAAAAGCAGAGGGAGTTCTCTGAGAAAAGAGTGATATGAATTGATGTGAAAACAATTTCTTTAATCATAGATATTGTAGAATAGGCAATGTTTTACTGATTTAAAAAACGTATTAATTTTTACCTTTCATGCTTCAGACGACTGAAATGGAAAAGGTAAAAATATTATAAGTGGTGACCTGTCATTATATTCTGTATGCGCTATCTTACTTTAGTGGCAATATCTGTAATGGCAGTATGAAATCATCACATATCCATTCACAAGCATGTTGTTTAATCATCACCGTATAATTTCATTTCATTTATTTTCCTAGAGAAATTTATCTCTGATACCTCCCTTTTTTTTGGTATTCTTAACTTATGGTTTTCTGGAATTTAGTCATATCACTCATATGATTAACATGTTTCAGATTCTGATAACATTTTTAGCTCACCAGGGGCTTTTTCTGCCATCTGTTTGTCTGTCTGTCATTTACTTTTCACATTATACACTTGCACTCGAGAACGACAGACCGTTTCTAACCAAACTTGGCACAAAACATTTTTGAATGAAAAAGATTCAAATTTGTTCAGATGAAGGGTTGTGCTTAGTAGATTTCTAAATAATGGTATTCTCTAATGAGAATCACATGGCTATTTGTTCTCAATGGAGAGGTATACTGAGCCAGCCATGGTATTCTAAATCGAAAATAAGGTGGTGGTATTTTAGATTTGTTTAATGTAGGATTAGGTGGCTACAAATATTTTCTAGTATCACTACCAGAAATGATAAAAAGTCACATAGAAGTTTCATGTTTATTCATGTCAATGACCTAGAAACCAGACCTTTTAGGTCTGACAGGAGTTTAACACAACAAAAAAATCTATGAAAAATATTAGGTTCACAAGAACATGAAAAATATATTTTTTTGAAATTATCTGTACGATTACTATGAAATCTTCTGAGGAAGTTACTGTCCATGGTAAACGAGGGTTTTTGTGGAGCCAGAGTATAGTAATGGTCAAGTCTTGAGGGGGGGGGGGGGGTTATAGGATTTGAATCACATCAATCCACCGTAGACCTAGCAGCAGAACTACCTTTCTGTGAAAATTTTAGGATAGACCAGAGAGCTACGATCTGCCCACTATAAAATCCTTCAATTTACAACACAACTCTTTTGCATATGATTTAGGTCTTATATTTCTGTGTATTTACTTAGCCATGTTAAAAAGTTTGATATTTCAAAAATTCCTAATATATTTCTTTACTACACTACACTTGTGTCAAAACTGACCTTCATGTATTCAATCTTTATTTAATAAAATTTTGCCTCCTTACATAAGTTGTCTGTCAATTCGAAAGCTGTTGTCTATATTTCAGTACTACTGTTTTTCAACTTCATGATGTTTTAAACACAAATAGATAATATGAAATGAGAAAACAGTAGACCCACAACATGTAAAATAAGTTTTTGAGTGTCGAAAAATAATTGTGGTGTTTTATGAGAACTATTAACTTAATACAATATTCAAACCTATTTCAACCATAAGTTTTGTACCTGAACTGGAATTTCATCCAATATATTAATTATGAAAAATATTTGTTAGATAACCAAGACACAGTTATTTGTAAATGAAAGTTTCTGAAGCATATGAATATGGAGATCAACAGGTCTGAAATCAAAGGTTTTTATGATGGCTGGCTCTGTAGCTCACAGAGAACTACTGTTCTGCAACTCCGTCACCCATAGCATTTTTAAGCATGTTAGCTGTCAGCATGCCTTGTAAATTTATTTCTTAATCAAGTAAATCCAGCTCTAAAATATAAATATTAAGATTTTTTTTAGAAACATGATATTATGAAAACATTTTTTTTTTTAGATCCGTGATTATAAAAATGTATTAAATTTTTTATAGAATCATATGATTATTCAAAATATTTTTTAAGAAACATTTTGACATTTCTTTACTAAGGATATGATTGTAATTAATATATAATTGTTGCTTCCTGGACAGAAATTACTGCTTATATAATCCTATAAATGTTCTTCATTCCTTTCATATTTGTATTATGTCAATCATTTGTATGGTGGATGATTTTATTTATTATTATTATTATTTTTTTTTTTGCTCATATCTAATCGTGATCTTAAAAATAGGAAGGTTTTAGGCAATACAATATATGGAAATAATAAATTTTTCAACAAATGTTATTTGAAACAGTAAGTCTGTGTACATAAAAATATTCTTAAGAATCTGAAGGGGCGCATATAAATACGATACATGGAAATTATTTGCAAGCATCCATCAGTTTGTTGTTGAACAGTTCAAACCGTGGAGCCCTGGGTTAGCTAGCCTAAGGGTAAATGGAAGGGTGTACACTGAATATTACACTAGCAAATTCTTTACAAACCAGGATTGTGGATGCACTCAATAAAAATGTGATGTAAATTTCACCAGGAGTCGTCCAGTGTTAATTAATGAGATTCAGTACTCAGATTTATTACTCCAGGTGAGCTGTGTGACCTATAGACCTCTTGTGGACTAAATCTATTTTCTTAAGCAAGTCTGTTGAAGAAGGAAATGGGTTTTTTATGACCACCTTAATACTGAGACACATCAGTAATGACTTTCTTGCTGTCAGCATCGTCAACTTTTACAGAAAATCATTAATGCATCAG
Source organism: Ostrea edulis (assembly GCF_947568905.1). Classification (NCBI taxonomy): domain Eukaryota; kingdom Metazoa; phylum Mollusca; class Bivalvia; order Ostreida; family Ostreidae; genus Ostrea; species Ostrea edulis. The sequence continues at coordinate 67,477,010 of NC_079167.1, forward strand.
AAGTGAATTATTAGATGGTCATGTTGCAGGGTCAACATGGGGCCTTCATTGAAGTCGTTAAGAAAAAATGATTGTGATCAGACATTTTGATGGCATTACTTCCTAAGGATTTTTTTCGATCAGTTCCATAAATATATTTATTATTTGATAATCTCAGAAATGTGAAATCAAGAAATTTGATAATCTTTGAAATTACCATTTCGAAGATATCAATAATATATTTGAAAAATGATATCAATATATAATTAAGATTACTCTGTTAATAAGATGAAATATGCAGTCATTAATCACACAATGGAATTTTCAGTAGATGCCCACTGTGACAGAGTATTTTATGTTCCACCATAGGTTTTTATCTTTTCAGAGGATATTATTCTCATAAATACATTCTTCAAATATCCACTCTGTCTGGAGCAGAGACCTAGAACCTATGACAATGTGATTGTAAGGTCCTTGGTAAAATGATTTTAGCTAACTTGAGGCACAGTAATATGAAAATTACATTATCTTAAATACAAATGACATTGTTAACAACAAACATTGGAATATATATAGTGTACAGGAAAAATTTCACCCTTATCCAAAATATTGGCAAATATAAATTCATTTATTTACTTTGATGTAACAAAAAGTGGCTTTGAGCAAATTTAAAACTGAGCGACATCATTTTTCATTGCTACTGGGCGTAATTAACACGGGCGAGAATTTCTCTGTATACAATAAGTTGCTTTTACAGAATTGGTCATTTGAATGATAATCATGTTAATGTAATTAATGAATTCATTGCAGTTGCATTACTTTAGCCTGCATGTTCATTTGTGGTTTATCATCACATATTGTTATGCACTTGATAAAATGTATGGGGAAAAACACATATTTTGAAAAATTACACAGATACACCATTTTTGTCACTATTATAGAAATGAAATTTGGAGAAAAATGCAAAGCTGAAAAATGCCGATACTTCTGTTATCATTGCTTGATTCTGAATCTAGACTAATGTTTGGTGACAAAGAACTGGTATATCTGTAGATTGTCTTGTGATATGTGCTGTGCTTTAACTTCTCATCTCTTTTGGATTGCTGTGTCTGGTTTGAATGAAGTGCTCCATATAATAATATCCAAGGCAATGCACAATCTCTCTGTAAACGTTTATGAATACAAGTTACTTCTCTTTATACGTGACCTGTTGCTACAAATTCCATTGTTATCATTCACACCTGCACATTTGTTTTTTTCTACCTGTGTTTGACTTTAACATGATATCAGTTGTGTTGGAACGTCTTTGACTTTGAAAGATGATAATTACATTTATAGAATCAAATGTTAGAAAGCCACTTCTCTCATCATAGACATCACGACACACATTGCACTGTCTATTTTTTTTTTACATATACTTGAAGAATAGAGTAAATGGGGTTAATATGACCGAAAAGGTCTGTAATACTGAATGAAAGATAAAAGTTAGGTATGCACTTGACTGAATGCATTGATCGGGTGTTGGTTGTGTGTATAGAAAGTCGTTGGAAGGGCACATTTTAATATTGTGAGGGACGAGAAGCCTGGTTATGTTTAATTCAATACTACATAGTATTAGGACTTTATTCACTCACAACAATTTCAATGAAAACATCTCATAAATTAGTGAGCTACCTGTCTTCAGTCTTGAAGTGTCAAATACTGATATTGTAAATTATGCTGTCATTGTACCAGTGCTAGGCAGAGTGACTCCTTCTAGAGAAAGATTATTCAGAGGACATAAATGACAGTATCTTTGTTGGTGATTCGTGAGGGGAAAGATTTTTTAAGAGCTGATTTCTGTATACATGAGGCAGTGTTGTCTTCTAACTGTGTCACTAAAGCCCCGGAAGTCTCATTTCCCCCCATTAGAACAGGCCTATAGTTTGTTGTTGAAGTGTTCCTGCATGCAGGATAAATATTTAGTATTGGGATCATTTTCCAGGGGAGCGTGTGTGTTTTTGTGGTCAGTCTGTGTCTGACAACCACGTAGAGTAATTGTCTGAGGAATTAATTAAGTTAAAACACCCTGTGTAAGACACTTGAGAAGATCGTTATCAGCCTGGTATGTAACACAAGTTTACAGCAGACAGGCAGGGGTGCTGGTTTCATTCAGTGCTGCTTCAGACACACATGCTAGCAGAAGATAGCTTGTGCCTCTGCCATCTTGGATGAAACTTTTTTTTTTTGAACAGTGAAGAATGGACTAGATACTGTATTGATTTTTCAGTATATTCAGGGGAGAAGCTTTTCTGTGTTTTCACTGAATTGCAGACTTGTTCAAGGAGAGTGGCAGTCTGACTAGAAGGGTTCTATGCAGTGTATTGTGGATTATTATGCTCCTAATTGAAAAATAACACAGAAAATCAACAAGTGGTTTACCTGTTTTGCTCCTAAAGCTGTATGCGGGGATCTATTTTAAATGCATTCAATGAGCAGTGTTTCAGCAGTAGATATTTAAAGAAAATAACAGTGAAAACTTTTCATTTAAATCGCTGGAGTTCGACCCGCACACATTGTAACAATGACCCTTGTTACTCACAGCTTCCTCATCAGTTTCATGGTGGACGCCAGGGGTGGGGCCATGCGGGGCCGCCGCCACTCTGGGATCAGGATCATTATTCCACCCAACCGGGCCTCCATGCCCACCCGGGTGACTTGCAGGCTCATCAAGAAGGACAAGTTGATTCATCCCATTCCCCTCAACGAGGGAGAGGCCCTGGCCGCCAGGATCATTGAGATGGGACCCGTGGCTACCAAGTTCCTGGGGTAAGTTGTTTGATTCAACTAAACACATTTAATGGAAGTAATGTGATTTATCGTATGACTCCTGGTGAAAGAATTTTTTTTTTTTACCACAGGTGCAAAGGTTAGGAAAATGTTAGATATATACAGAGTTCAGAGAACAACTGTTTGATTTACTCAGAGAGTGTTATTGTGCCCCTATATTTCTATGTGGTAAATAAAAACCACATGAATGTCCTCAATATTCTGATATTGTCACTTTAACCTGCAACAATTTACTAGCTATATACTTCATGTGTTGCATGTCAGCAGGCAAGCTTGCATGCATACATAGTGCCTTATATGCAGCAGTTGTACCTGTAAACAGATGTATTTAAGATGGCACACATGTGTATGCATCAATAGCTTCAACTATGGGTGAAACCAAGTTCAAGAAAATTCATCAATAACAAATTAGTAAGCATGTCCAGGAATCCAATATTGCGTCTTGTGGTGTGGGCTTGATAAATGGGTTATTTTCTTAGTAATTGGTAATAGACAGATTGTATGTAAATTGTGTACCTTTGATGTCAAAGTTCATGTATAGGATTAAACTCAAAACAAGCCATTATTACAACCCAGGCTTTCATAAAAGACGCATGAAAAGAAAAACTATTGCCCAAGGTGCCAGATGATAAAGAGTGGTATTGGAGAAATTAAACTTCAATTACAGATGTTAGATTAGAATCTGTACAGATATTGGACCTGGCTATCAGAAGATAAATCAGCTGTTTTAGGACAGTATGGTGGTGGTCAGTAACTTGGGATATAAAATGATATATTGTTCCTGGGTTCTGATAGGTATCAGAAATCTTTGCTAGTCGGGGTAAGGAGAGGAGTTTTAGTATCCTTCAACAAAAACCTTTCATTGAAAGCATACTGTTTTCAATTTGGAAACAAAGAGTTGGCAGAAGAAGTAGCTTTTTAAAGCTGAAATTACACTGGTGTTAATCTCAGGAATTTGTTAAGAAACGCAGCATTGCTGAGGTGCTGATACTTGAAATATGCTGTACATTTCATTATCAGCCTCTTGTTTGTAATCTCAACAGGGGTCAGAATATTATTTTAAAAAAATTTAGGCTGCATGTGATCTTGTGGCTGATAGTGTAAGGTTTTTTTTGTAAAATACACAAGTTGCTCTGCATTAATATGTGCATGAAGGAAAAGAGAAAGATGTGCATTTCTTGAAAGTTTCCTGACAAAAGTTTGTTTGCCAACAATGTGTCATAAATGATTGGTAGGAAATCCTTGAAAGATAATTGACATTAGCAAAACCCTGTGTTATGTTTGTGAAGAATAACAGTTGGGAAAAAACACCCAAGAAAATAACAAGCAATACAAATTTCTTCAGAACCAGTGGATAGTTGTTGAATTCAGTCCTGAAATTCACACTTCTGTGGTGAAATTGATCACTTGACCCAGAACCTTCTGATTTTTTTCTTTAGTGACCTTCTTTTTAAAGCTAATGGATGACATATCTCTAGACATAGATAAAACCTCTCCTCTCTGACTGTATAGCTAGAAAATAGATTGATGACTGTTTTGTTTGGAGAGAGAGAGGGGGGGTCTTTGTTAGATGGACAATCTGGCTCCATTCCTGGTTTTTGTAGTCATCAGCAAGTCCTTGATTAATCCAAATACATTACTGTGACTGATCACAGTAGTGATAAGCCCTTCAATATTATTGTAAAAGCATTTTAAAAAGTGGAATATTGCAACATCCCACTCACTCTTCCCCCACCTCCAGTAAAGTACACTGTGTGGAAGAAAACACAGAGGATATCGTAGTTCAGAGTTTTCAGTAGTTTAGCCCCAGTTTGTGGTAAACATTCATGTATTTCCAGGATAGACTTTGTGATCAATACTTGTTACATAATACCAGCTGGAATGTGTACAAAAGGCAATTTCTTGGTCTGAAATTACCACTCTGATAGGAAATAGTGATTGAACTGTTGGCAGTGATGCAGGCTAGGGTATTAGGAGGCACATCTGGTATGGATTCAGATACTGATGAATCAGACCGATGATAAGAAACAGTGATAAATAAACATTGATCTCATGACACATGATAGTGTTATGTTTTTATGATTTAAATCAAGCCAATATTTAACTTTATATATACAGTCTACTCCACTTATGTTGAAGTCACGTATATTGAACTACCCATTATATTAAAATGAAAATAAATCCCCAATAACATTATTCGTTGGTTGTATTGAACTTTGGATATAATGAACAATTCAGGTGGGTCCCCTGAATTTCAGTATTTCCGGAGTAGAATGTATGATTGTTGAAAGACCCTATGGTAGTTGGGTGGAACGTTTCGGTGACTTAAAGAGGCATGGACACGATTTGAACTGAAATTTTCAAATTTCATTTTTCCATTTTTATTGTTTACAATGCTTAACTAAAGTTTGAATATCAGTTGTTGAGTTGTGAGATACAGCACTCACAATTCTTTGTTATGTAAACAAGGCTCGTGCCATGTTTTTGTTTACATTAGACTGTTAATAGAAAATAGCGGGTTTAAAACAAAATAAGATGTGCAAATCGTGTTACGAATTCACTTTTAAATTGAAAAAATCTACTTTAAACGAAACTTTTACTGGTTTATTTAACCATGTAAACAAAAACATGGCACAAGACTTTTTTACATATAACAAGGACTTAAATTGTGACCTCTGTGTCTCCCATGTTCCTTGACTACTGACATTCAAATTTTCCCTGATCATTAGTAATACCTTAGTTAAGCATTTTAAACATTAAAAATCAAAAAATAAAATTTGAAAATTTTCAGCTCAAATCGTGTCCATGTCCCTTTAACATTTTCAAGGAGAGTCTTACCCCGTGCGACGGTGTTCCTTTACTGTACTAATTTAAATGCAATATTCTGCATGACAAGAACATTTTTCTTGTACTGAATTCTCTTAGATAGGTTGAAAAACAATTTCATCCAATTTTAAATTTAACCTATTAAACCATTCACTACTGCTTTAGAGTAATAAAACTTGACATAAAGATTTTACCCAGGATTGGAATTTCACCCATTTGAAATCTTTCTAGCATGAGTACAAGTATTCTTTGAATCATGATTTTGAAATCTCCTAAAACAGTTAATCTATGTTATGAATCAGTCATACTTTGAGTGGAATTGTTCTTTAACTGTAATTCATTTATGTAAAAGTTATCTCTTTTGTCAAAGGGACATTTTTATGCTTCAATATAAGTACATGAATGTATTATTTGTTTTAATTAGAGTAAATGCATTGAAAATCATGTTTTTGAAAGTTTGATATTTCTAATGTTCAAATTGAAAGTATGGTGACTTTAGCTACATAATTTTACATATCTCCATACCCTGTTTACATTCTTTTGACTGCTTAGCATAGTTACTATTCCTTGATGTATGTTAGAGTTAAGAAAAATCTTTGTTTTGTCAGTGTCCATCCAATCGTCTATTCCATGAGGATGAAAATTGTCATTAAAAAAAACTTGAGACCTTAAAATACATAATTGCATGTATTTAAATGCTGTGTTTTTACTATTTTCCAGACGAATTGTCATCGAGATACCACACTTTGCATCCCTACGTGGTAAAGAACGTGAAATAAAGATTCTGAGAAGCAACAATGGAGAGAAGTGGGAGGAGCACTCAGTGGTTGCTACTGACGATGCCGTGCAGAAAGCTCTGCACGAGAGCATGGAGGGTAAGTAAACTCTTGGGGGGGGGGGGGGGGGCATTTTACAAAGTAACTTAACTTATGATTTATTCCATTTATTGTAAGATCATTCACTCCTATGCAAAATAGTTAAAAAAAAAAAAAACCATAATGCTAAAAATTAAGCCTTGATCAGAAAAGTTTTAATTCATTCATCAAACTATTAAGTGTGTAATACCATTTAAGACTTGTGACTTTGTCGTAAGTTGTTTTGTAAAACGAACCCCTGAATGTTACATACAAGTTAGAGTGAAACGACTACGCGTGACCAGTGATTGAAATTAGCATCGGCCATGCGCCAACATACACATTGAAGGACTCGCAAATAGTACACTTAAATGGGTCCTTCTCATAATTTTGGGTTGGCGCGGTGGCCGGGAATAAAACTTTACAACGTGCGTTGGTTTATGCATTTAGATTACCTAATTTATATCTATCCAGCATTTTAATTGGATTTGTTGAAATAAATGAACCAATGAGCGTCTTTAAACATGTTAAAAGAAATTACGTATGAAATTGGTAAAGCTAGTTAATTGTATCATGATAGAATCAATCGTGCTATTCATACGTATCTAAACAGTATTTTAAATTAAAATCTAAATGAATTTAAACTATTCATGACCATTTAAAACTCTATTTATATCACTTATGATGTTTGACTGTTTCATACTGTAAATGCTTGTGAGTTGTGACAGACACCCTTCATTAAATGAACTTATTTTACCCAATCTGGTAGCTAGGGAAAACAATGTGATGGGTAATTTTTGGGCCAACACTGCCTTGGAAGGACTCATGTTGCTGTGGAGCCTTTGGTCCCATTGGAAATAATTTTGAATTTCGAACACTGCGCGTGACCAGTGGCATTATTGATTAATCAAATTCCTGGAATGTCTGAAAAATGTCTGCAATAAATATAATTAATAAACCAAAAAATTATTTTTCACTGACTGTTTAAAATATTTCGTGATTTTTTTGTGTTAATGAAATGTTGAAATTGTGTGAGAAATAAACACATGATCATGACAATTCCATAAAATGAAGACCTTTGAACTATTTTAAATTCCATGGTACTTATGCACATTTCTTATTTTATAAAGTGCTTTTTGGAGTTGTGTTTCATATTATCAACTGTTTAAGAAAAACAATTAATTTTCACAAAAATTGTTAGAAATTTTATAACCAAGGACCCTAGAATTCAATTGATTGAAGAAAATGATTATTTTACAATTGAAATGTTTTGTTTATTGCTGGTTGTTTAAGTGTGTACCAATTTTGATAAACATTTCGCCCTTACATACGAGTGAAAACATTGCATGAAAAGAGAATTTGAAGGAGGATGCAGAGACATTGCCAAGACGCTCAGAATTACACTAAGGCTAATGGAGAAAAGAGATGTAAAGGCACAATGATATCATGTCTGAATTCTCAGAACAAAAATTTCACGACAATTATTAGTACTTTTATGGTGCATGTATTTGTAAACTTTAGCATTTTTCTTGTTCCAGATCTAGAAATATATACATGTATTTTGTTTCAAACAGAACTTTTATAGAATGTGATTTTCAGGGGTATGAGGCTAATTACAAATTAAACTGTATTTGAAGATCTGGATTATGAGGATGAACTAGCTGGCAAAAGAGTAACCCGCATTCTGACAGATGACTTCCCACGATACTTTGCTTTGGTCACCAAGGTGAAGGAGGAGAAACAGTGGGTGGATGAGAAAGGTTTGATAATCAGCTCCACCGTGGTGCCTCAAGTCCAGGCTGTCTTCCCAGAGGGCGCTGTCAACAAGAAAATCAAAGTCGGCCTGCAGGTCTCTGCTCCCCATAAGATATTTTTTCATTTCTTAACAAATTATGAATAAAATGCTAATTTCAATGCAAAGGAAAATGCTAAAATAATATTAACACACCACATGATAAATTTATAATAATAATTTCAACTTCTTGCCCATACACTTAAAACAAAGTGAAAGGGTTGATATGCTTTTTTAGTCAAATTTGAAGTGTTTATTTTCCATAGCCAACGGGGCAGGCCAGGCTAGTCTATTGGCAAACTGACATTTTCTAACCCTAAATGTAGCACACCCTTTGACTCTGCTTAAGTGTAGTGGTACATGGTGTATTTATATTGTGTATTCATGTGGACTAAATGGATTCCTGAAACTTATTTGGAAAATTCATCAATCACCCTCAAAATTTATCGCTGCTTTTGTACTCACTTTTTCACCCAACGGCTTCTGAATATTGCAAACAGACATGATTATGGTCTTAATATTTTCATTTAGTTCCAAGAAAGATAATCCATGTGTTAAATATTTGTTGTTAAGGAAAATGATAGTCATAGCAGCGGGTTTAATGCTCTACCAGCGATTACAACTTTTGAACAAATGCTCTTTCCTGATTGGATAACAGGCACAGCCAATCTCCCCAGACATTGTTTCCAAACTTCTTGGAAACCGAGTTGCTGTCAGCCCCATTGTGACTGTAGAACCAAGACGCCGCAAATTCCACAAAAACATCGTACTGACCATCCCAGTACCCAAGGCTGCTCAGAAAGGCATGATTAATCAGTACGGGAACGAGGCTCCAACGCTGCGTGTTCTGTATAGCATTTCTGGTGAGTAATTCCGCAGTTTGAGATAATGAAATTGGATATTGACAAAGCTTCAGTTGCACAAACAGCATAATAAAATTTTGATGATTGGATATACTATATAAATGTCAAAAGCTAAAACTTGCAGTGTTCGTTTAAGTAATGTAAAGTTTAGTAGGAAGATTATTTGTTTTCCCAAATATTGTAAGAGAATCCCGCATGATGTATAATTATTTGCCTGCTTTTCTGTGGTATATATATATCTTGTAAAATTTTATGATAAATGCTTTATCACTCAACTGAAATACTTTTATTAGTATTCAGAAATAAGCTGATAATTATAGATGCAGTATTTGGTGGTTGTGTGAAATATTTTTAAGTACGCTAATTTTTTATGTGGAACACAAGCTTAAATTATAGGTGATAAGGCATACAAATAAATATGCCTTATTTCTGTTATGATATGAAAATGTCCATTGCCTGACCTTTGTCTTTCTTTATGCTTACCGAAACTCTAGGCTCCACCAATGCCCTGCGAGGTAAATGCCTGTACATGATATGACAATGTGCCTTATTTTAGTAGCACTTTTCATTTGCAAAACGACCTTGCTATGGTATGAAAATTGTACACACATTCATTTATGGTTTTGAAATATTGGGCATATGTGTTTATATATCATTAAAAGTATTTAAAAAAAAGAACTCTGGACTTTGAACCTTAATTTCTCCCTATTATTGTATATGGATGATGAGTATTTGAACCTATTTCCCATTCTTTAAAAGGTCAAGATCTAGCATATGGTTTCAGACAAGCTATTTTCCTACTTTAAGCTGCCTTGTGGTATTTTAATGCAGCATATACTAGATATTGTACCATCCAAAATTTGATGGAATCTATGTCTGAATTAATAATACAATTTGTGTAGACCTGCAAGCATTCTAGAACTTGCCTTGTGGTTCTCTGGGCTGCAAAGCTAGCATGAAAATTAACATCTGATGGTATTTATTTGAAATTTTAAAGTTGTTGAGAAACTGCATTTTGCAGAAATTTGTGTAGGAATTTTATTTAGTTACTAGGTCTTGACTTTAAATCACCCCCTGGCTTGACCACCCACAAATATTTACTCAGTGACTGAAGGACACCATTTTGACAACCATCTCAAACTTCTTTTGTCCACTTTCATGTGAAGAGTTGTACATGTATGTGTATGGTGACATGGCTCTCGATTCAGTTGAATTGCATTTTCATTTCAGTGTTGTAAACATATGGCTTTCACATTTTGAAAGTTGTATTTTGAAATGCTTTTGGAAAAACTTTTTTAAGTAGTCAATACTGCTTTTTAGATAATTGGTAATAAAGCAATAGACTAAGATTTAAGCTGCCAATGTTGTGTGTTTATCAATTAAAAAAAAGAAAAAAGAAAGTAATTGTAGCAAATTTATTAACAAGGTGTAAAAATATTGTAATGATATGGTACTTGTATTAGCATGAAACTGTATAATACATAGAGATCTATTGTTTTACTCATTAGCTGCATTAAATAAGGAAAGAAGGGAGAAGTCTGCAAGTAATGGAATATTTATAGTATCAACCTCTACTGAGAGAAAACTGTCTGTCGTGGATGATCAAAGCATGCTTGAAATCCAACGAGCACAATCTGATCAGATCTGTTTCACTACCAAAAAAAAAATTACATTCAAGTTTATGCTTTTTATGGCTGAATGTACCAGATTTTTACAGAATTCTCTAGATTCAAAATCTACATCAACCCACTGGCTCTCGGCCCCTAGGTCTTTTGTGTGGTTCACAAGTGATTCGATTTTATGTCAAAGTTTAACTTGGAATTGGTCAAAAACAGTATGCATTATGTGAATTAATAGTACATGTACGAGAAAATGCTGGAATTTTCCAATATGTAGAGGAATGTGGCATCATATTTATGGAGAAATTCGAAAGCCTTACTCTAGTTATTTAAATACATGTAACTGTCACAATTTGTGCATGTTCGACTGGTACATCAAGCATGAAAAGTATACTCACAAGACAGTACTTTCAAGTTCAATAGAAAACACTGATTTAACACCAGATCTTCTATATAAAATCACAGTGTACAAAACATGAGATTCTCTCAGATGTCAAATTATTAATTTTAGATGTACATTTTACTAACTCAGATATCTATAACTGTAGAATAATGAACTCACAGTTTGAAATATGTCAATATTAACACAAAATCACTAGATTTGTTTGTACCTTGTAGTTTGGTAGTCATGTGTGTTAGTAACACTTTAGAGTTTCATATTATTGTGAAATATTGGACTGTAATACAGCAGTAATTCTATTATGACTAATACAACAATGTCAACTTTAACAAGTAATAATTGTCATATTATCAGCATGATATTTCAAAGACCCTTTCAATGCTGTATTGCATTCTGTAGAATAAAATTTTCAGAGGAAATAACGATATGCAAGTTTTTGTGTGGTAGTGTAGATGACACATAGGGTACATATCTTTCCTTCTCTGTATATCACACACGATTTTTCCATGTATTGTAGCGTCATGATATCGATTAGATCCCAGTAGTTCAATCGTAGTATAATTTTGTAGATCAGGTTAAAAAAAGTAGCTGCAACAATCCAAAGAAATTTTTGTGTCCGACTACCTTATAGAAATCTTGTAACCATTTACATGTTACATAGCGAAGTGCATACTATAGAGTAGATGTGTATGATATTTATGTTCTGTGTGTGTGCGAGTTTTCAGAGTTTATGTTTTGGTTACTTTCAGAAGGGACCGAGTCTGCTGTGTGGGATGACCTGACTGATCAGACCGAGCTCAAGTTTACAGAGGACTGTGTGTCCTTCACCACCAGGGTGTCTGGAAGGTACTGTCGAACGGACTCGATCGATTTTTATGTCAGCTCATGTAAATGACTGTAGATTCCTTATTTAATGCAAGTTACTTAATGTGGCGATATGACTCATATGTCAAATCGTGTGAACATGAATTTGTGAGTTGTCTGTTAATCCAGAGTTCTTACATGTATTATATCTACAGAAAATAAAAGTGAGAAATTTTATTTTGCAAGAGATGCCTCTTACGAAATAACGTGATAGTTCCTCGAGTATATTTAGGAATCTACAATACTGCTGGGCATGTTTGTTTCCGCTTTGTTGTCTGTTTTACATTTAGCTCATTTTTCTGTACATTACATAAGATTCTTCATACACAAATACATTTTCGATAAGTTCGTGATATCTACACCAAATTTTTGACCTTGACTTTCCATATGACCTTCAGCTCTCACCTTTCTGGATTTAGTTTGTTTCCAACTAGCCTATTTAAGATATCTTCAACAGATTTAATACATTGATAATTCACAGTAAGAGCATGACAACTTTGCCTAATTTTTCCCCCCATGATCTCCTGTATAGCATTGATCTCATATTTCAGAATTTTGCATTTAGCTCATATTTGAATAGTGCAACTGGACATTCGTGACTGAAGGACAAATTCATATATATCTGTATTTTATCTTTAGTATAGAAAGATTTAGCAGAGATTAAAAGATTCTTAAATACAGATAAGCCAGAAATGAAGTTTCATGTTGTTAAGCTGTACAGCTTTACAAATTTTTATTACAATGTTTGCAGATTCTGGTTGATGGATTGTCAGAACGTTGCTGATGCTTGCCGATTTGCCACAGAGCTTTACAAGGATGCTATTGTAGTTCCCTACATGGCTCGTTTTGTTGTGTTTGCCAAGCGAACTGGAGAAGAGGAGGGAAAGCTGCGCATGTTCTGCATGACAGATGACCGCATCGACAAAACCCTCGAGAAGCAGGAACATTTCGGAGAAGTGGCCAGAAGTCGAGATGTAGAGGTAAGGAAAACTGTAGGTGTTAGGGAGTCGATCTGACAATATCTGCATTCAATGCTATTACATGAATGTAGTTATAAATTATCAAAAACAGGCACTAAAATTATTTTTAATGTCAGTTGACAATACTTTGGAACTCTGCCAGACAATAATATTGCAAGACAATTAATATTTTGCTTTGATCACTTTGAAAAATTATTAGATAGAAAATTTATGTTTTCCTTTGAGATTAATTTCTTTATTCTTTATAGTGTACTAATTTTCTATATATTCACTGTAACAGGTGCTTGAAGGAAGACCGCAGTATGTAGAAATGGCTGGCAATCTAATCCCTATCACAAAATCTGGAGATCAGCTCTACATCAGTTTCAAAGCTTTTCGAGAAAACCGACTCCCTTGTCTGGTCAAGATTCGAGACCGAGACCAGGATCCTGCTGCTCGAGTGGCATTCATGAAGGAACCCAAGGTCGTTCGTGGCGAACTTCCCCAGACTCCCATCTGTAACCTCAACATCGCTCTACCAGATATGTCAACTGTAAGTATATAAATTAACAAAAGCATATAACCTCTGGAGAAGAATGTTTTAGTATAAAGCAAGAACAATTGTCTACAACAACTCTTTAGAATACCTAATGTTTTAAAATCATTTCAATTGAAACACTGTGTAGGAAACACTAATCAAATATATTGTTATGAATTGTGTATCTATTCCAGTCATCTTCCATGGAAATGGACCCAGAGGCAGCACTAGAACTCAAAAAACGATCTTCCTTACTTAGAGAACATGGAATTGGTATTAGTTAGAGTACTATTTTCACCCCCAATAATTTCCCCTACCCTTTAAATCCAATGCAGATTTATTTTTATGCCCCTTGTCAATTCATCATTGTTTGATGATATGTGTGCAATAACTGTATTATTTATTTTTGTGAACAGTTTTAGAAGATACCATTAGCAATGCCAAGATCAATCTTTCGGATGTTGCGGATACCCTAAAAGGAGACTGGGTCATTCTTGCCACACAATTGGACATCTCTGGAGACGAGATCCACAAGATCAATAGTGACTATAGGACGGTCAATGATCAAGCCTTAGCCATGCTGTCCTTGTGGAAAGAGAAGAAAGGAGACCAAGCTACAGGTCTGTTTAACCAAATGGGAGGGCTCATTCATGTGTAATATAAAGCCTATCAAATGGGAGGGCTCATTCACGTGTAATATAAAGCTTATCAAATGGGAGGGCTCATTCATGTGTAATATAAAGCTTATCAAATGGGAGAGCTCATTCACGTGTAATATAAAGCTTATCAGCATCACAATGTGAGGGCTCATTCATATGTAATATAAAGCTTATCAAATGCATTCATATGTAATATAAAGCTTATCAAATGGAAGGGCTCATTCATGTGTAATATAAAGCTTATCAATAGGGAGGGCTCATTCACGTGTAACATAAAGCTTATAAATCAGCATCATAGCTTTCCTGCTTAAACCTTATTGTTATGAAAATCAAAGTTGTTTTAAAATCATATGAAAATAACACATAACAAAAATGTATGAAGGTATGAGAAATTTCATACTTATGGTAAATTATACAATGTTTCAAGCAACAAATTACTTATGAATTCCTGTCAATAACATCAAATACATAAAGGATATTTCTTTTACCACAGGCAATGAATTAGAAAGGGCACTTAGGAGCATAAAACGAGAAGATGTAGTACAGAAATGTATGTACAATGTAGAAACCATCCAAGATGAAGTAGAACTAGCAGCAGCCAAAGTGGCCATGGATCAGTCAGGTACAAGGTCAAGGACACCAAGTGCTTATTATAGGTTGTGAGAGTTGTGTACTCTAAAGGACAGCTGTGGTTGTTTGTTCATAGGTTGTGAGACTAGTGTATCATAAAGGATAGTTATTGTTCATAGATTGTGAGAATAATAACAGTTGATTGTTCATAGGTTGTGAGAATAATAACAGTTGATTGTTCATAGATTGTGAGAATAATAACAGTTGATTGTTCATAGGTTGTGAGAATAATAACAGTTGTTTGTTCATAGATTGTGAGAATAATAACAGTTGATTGTTCATAGATTGTGAGAATAATAACAGTTGATTGTTCATAGATTGTGAGAATAATAACAGTTGTTTGTTCATACTTCATAGGTTGTGAGAATAGTGTACCATAAACAATAATAGGTGCTTTGTGATAGGATGTGAGAATGGTGTATTATAAAGGACAGCAGGTGGTTGTTTTAAGGTGTGAGAATGGTGTATTATAAAGGACAGCAGGTGGTTGTTTTAAGGTGTGAGAATGGTGTATTATATAGGACAGCAGGTGGTTGTTTTAAGGTGTGAGAATGGTGTATTATATAGGACAGCAGGTGGTTGTTTTAAGGTGTGAGAATGGTGTATTATATAGGACAGCAGGTGGTTGTTTTAAGGTGTGAGAATGGTGTATTATATAGGACAGCAGGTGGTTGTTTTAAGGTGTGAGAATGGTGTATTATATAGGACAGCAGGTGGTTGTTTTAAGGTGTGAGAATGGTGTATTATATAGGACAGCAGGTGGTTGTTTTAAGGTGTGAGAATGGTGTATTATATAGGACAGCAGGTGGTTGTTTTAAGGTGTGAGAATAGTGTATTATAAAGGACAGCAGGTGGTTGTTCATAGGATATGAGAATAGTGTATTATAAAGGACAGCAGGTGGTTGTTCATAGGATGTGAGAGTAGTTTACTAGAAAAACCTCCATAGTAAGATCATATGAAATGGGGGTGTGATCTTGAGTTTTCTGAAGAAGTGACATTCTATGTTTTGTTGTAAACTATTGATTTGGAAATTTTTGTAGGATTTGACACATTTGCAGAGGAAATTGGAGTTCCCCAAGACTCCATGAAGCGTAACATGTCACTTGATGTACAGTTTGATGAAAAAGATATACAAAAGGTAACCACTGGAGGCAGTTTTTAATCGTTTAATGTTGTGTTGATTGTTCTCTGTTCAAAAAGAAATTCCCCCTTGTAATTATTTACAATTTTCCCTGGTAGACAGAATTTTCAAATTTTGAACCTTTATAATTTGTACATTTAGAAACACATCTTTGCTATGTTGTAGATTTAATATGTACACGTGTAGTCATTCTGAAAAAAAATGTATTTTTGTCTTTTTCTTGCAACCCTGTTTGCTTCAACTTCCAGCTTTCAGATTTTGAGGTATGGATAGTGTAGAATGAATGACTGCGAGAGATTCACAATTTCATTTAGTTAGATATTATAACCTTACTAAGTGTATAGGTTCACAATAACTTGCTGCACTCATTCCCACAGGTTAAAAAGAAATTAACTCTGGATTGTGAGGTGAATTAATAAATTGCTAATAAATTCAGATTTGAAAACTTAATAATAAGGCAGGTTTATAAGCTTTGTTTGAAATTCTAAAAAAAAAAAAAGAAGAAGAAAAAGTTAATATTGTTCTTTAGTGTAAGAGTTATTCCCTTTAATGGTGCTTCCCCTTTTTATTGGAACTCTTCAGTGTCTGAAAACCATTTTCTGTAGTCAAAGTGAAGTTAGCATGAGTTTCAACTGTTGCAAAGGATTTACATGTTTAACAATTAAGGTCATACTGATTTAATGAATTATTATGTTGAGAATAACAGTTTATATTTGATAACTTTCTAAACGTTGATCTTGTAGCAATATTTCTCTTGTTTTAAAGGATTCCGAATCTGCTGCAGAATCACCTGCTAGTGAGGGACCTGCTCCACAGGCTTATGAAGAAGGTAAAAATGGTTTGGGATTTTTGTTGTAAGCATTAATGGATCTTGATTATAATTGGAGGAGGAGAAAATCTTATGATGACAATTTAAAATATTACAGTCAAGATCTGTGACTTAGACACATGATGCTATATGTTTTGTGCAGTAGGTCTATATGTGATTATACTGAAGGCAGAATTCTTTATCTATTTTCAAGGCTTTTCTTGGAGAGCTTTAGTTGTTTTCACAGCTTATACTAAGTTTAGCTATAGATGTTTTCAGAAATGATAAGGTCAATTTATTTGACTGAAAAAGCGTGCTCATGCTCCATGTGTTCTGTAATATCATTATATGATTTGAAATCGTACATAGAGCGATCAATTTAGTTTGTATTTGAATGCCATAATTTTTGTCTTGCAATTTTTGTAAAATGAATTATGATATTAATCTCAAATGAGAATATGTAATGTGGCTTCACATAAAAGAATATAGATATATAATAACTGTTGGCTGCAAAAGGCTGCTTTGAATTTAGTGTTTACAGTAAACCAGAGGTGTTATAGAAATGTCCTGCTTTTTAAACATACAAGGATTTGCTTGTTTCTGCTAGATTCTGCTCGGTCTCACTTTAAAGACGACGTTCTGGTCGCCGAGATCAGTGAGCGTCGGGCTCTGGCTAAGGACCCAGAAAAGCTAGAGAAAACCAGGGATGACTTCTTCGATTTAATTGACAAATTGGATAAATACAATGAGTTTAAGGAAAGACAAGAGCAGACCGAGCACAGTGCAGGTAGACTTGACACTGGCGTGCGGCTCGTGGGTGTTGTATATTGCCACTAATTGTACTAACTGTTATCTAGCTCATCATTTCCCTGCCATGTCATGTCATCAATAATCTCGCAACTAATGTTACTATATAACACATCATTGTTTGACAGCATCAAGTGGTCTGTGGAGGTTTCGTCTGAACACTGATTTTCTTTTACGATCATGCATGGCGGCCATGTTCTGTTGTTTCATCATTATACAGATTAGATTATTTTTTTGTGTAGAAAAAAAGTTGTTCATCTCAAAACTGCAGTGTGTGAAATTAACGGTAGACTGATAGGCAAAATCTATAGAAAATGCATCTGGTCTAGAGCAAATAAAATATATACAATCAACTTTTCTATGGAGTGAACGCAGCTGTCAAGTCAGTGAAACGTTTTACATAATACTTCTTACACTCGTAAGAGTCCTGATTAAATCAGATGGTGACAAATGTTTATGTGATGTTCTAGTCCATGTACATCATGTCATTTTTTGATAAATTAAAGAAGAAGGTGCCTGGCCTGGGGGGGGGGGGGGGGGGGGGGGGGGGGGAACTAGAAAGAAACAGAAAGTGACATAGAGTGTAATATTGAGCAAAGAAAAAGGGAAAATGATAGAATAATGATGAAAGAAATGGAATAAAATGAACATTAAATTAAGAGTATAGTTTATTTTGTTTTTAGTCTATAGTAAATCAGTGAAGTCTAAAGATTAGACCAGGTGTGATTGTATATAGTATGGTACAGAAAAGTTCATTTCGCACACTGAAAATGCATCATAAAACTAAACCAGAAATATTGTCAGCATGGTCCATGCCTTGGAGGACTTAAATACTTGCATGTTTATGTTAAATGTGCAAGCTTCGAGTATGATTAAGTGTATGAATACTGAGCACCATGATGAGATTACAAAACATACAAATATTTCACATGCTGTAGAGTCATTCATTTTTGTGAAGTGAGAAATATAACCATGTTCACACGGAACTTAGTGGTTGACGAGTTTTACTAGTCCGGTTTCTTTGGTTCATAGATTCCAATATGTGGTTACATGTATGCCCAATGCATGCCACAAAAACCAAAAAAAATTACATTACACAAAAGTGAATGATTCATTGTATATATAAAATCAGTTAAAAGTATTTATGGACTCTTATTTAACATTTTATCTCAATCATTCCTAATAACAAACATTTTCAGAATAATTTCTTGAATCTTGGAATATATGAATGCATACATCATGTCACGTATATAGAATTAGCATGGTGATTGTTTAATGATTCATCAGTGGTTTGATGGAATGGAATGCAAAAAATATCATGCAATAATTATTGTTAAATAACAATTTAAGCTAGTCCAAGAGAATATTTTTTTGAAGAAAACAAATTTTGTCATTATTACAGGAAAGAAAATATTAAGTGAATTATCTGATAAAATAAGGTTCAGTAGTAGATTTTTAAAGCAATTTCAATTTTATAACATAGATATGGAGGAATCACAAACAATCACTGAGGAAGAGTTAACCTCCACCAAACAGGACCGACCCAAATCTGATGAGATTATTGCCAAGGTGGAGGAGCTTGGCCAGCAGATGGCCCCCGTCCCTGCACAAGAGCCCACAGAAGGTACATTATGACTGCATGTATCTAGCTGTTGAATTTGCCTTGTGCATGATCTTAATTAAGTGGCTTGGTGCATCAAGAGAGAAAATATTACTATCGATCTATTTTCCTATACCAGGTTAAGGACTTAAATCCTGCCAATGTGCAATACAATTCATATGATAATCTGTATTCAGGGGTCTCACATCAATTTTCTCCTGATTAAGAACATAAAATACAAAACTACTGATTTGTAGTTCGTGCATCAAGGTCTAGCAGGTCGCCCCCACCCCCACCCCCCCCACCCCCCTTCCTCCTATTACT
Organism: Ostrea edulis; assembly: GCF_947568905.1. Classification (NCBI taxonomy): domain Eukaryota; kingdom Metazoa; phylum Mollusca; class Bivalvia; order Ostreida; family Ostreidae; genus Ostrea; species Ostrea edulis. The sequence continues at coordinate 67,496,503 of NC_079167.1, forward strand.
TTCTACTAAAACTGTATTTTTTAAAGAATAAATAAGGTAAATTTGAGAGTCTTCAATTTCAAAATAATATTGTACATACCCCTCCACTTTCCATCCATGTCAGATTTCTTTGGTGGCAATGTCGGGTAAAAAAAAAAAATTTCAAACATCGCATTAGTGATCTTACTTGCACCCGATCAACGATTTCTGTAGGGGTGGGGAATACCCTCTATGTGCTTGTGCTTTCTGCATTGTAGCAAAGCAATATACAACAATGATAAATAGTGAAAAGTATGACCAAGATAGTTAGTTGTTGATGGATTCTTGAACAATTTGTTTTGTTCAACCCCCAGACCACTCTGATGCCTTTATCCAAATGGCCTCAGGACAACAGTTTGATTCTTGAATCTGAAAAAACACATTTCCCTTGAATACTGCCAGCAGGTGCACTGACTCTCATTGTTATATTGTGACCAAAGTTTCTGAGTTAATCAGAATGTTGGCTTTCAAAAAATAGTGTTGTGTACAAATGTTGAAAATCATTTGATTCTTAATTACTGTTAAAAATTCAATTACAGTGAATATTAAAATGCCTGACACAAATGTGCAGTGATCTAGTTTCACTAGGCAGAGGATATGGGAAATATTAAAAAAAAAAATTTGAGTTACTGAAAAGGGATTTGTTGAAACAGAAACTCCCTTGTGCATTGGCAGGGCTTGAACCCGTGTTCACTTGACAACATGCTATTTTTAGCATATGGTTTTGGTTTTAGATTTAGTGAACAGCATGGGGGTTCAAAAGCTCATTCTTCATTAGAAAATCACATAGTACATGCATACTTCTTTTAGTTATAGCATATTTCTTGGAATATTGTTGTATCTTGTTCACAATATATAGTACACATGTATATTGATATAGGGTTGCTGTAGAGAAAATTTATAAAATATGCAGTTGATGATATGCTATTCTTTAATAAAGGTTAACCCCCCAAAAGTGAACGGAATTTAATTTTTTCTTACAGAGAAACAAACAATACCTTCTCTTTTTTTTTTATCCATCTTTGAATACTGTACAAATGTGTACATCATAAAAATTTAATGTTTAGAAAGTATGTCCTATGTGGTTTTTGTAATATTTGGATTCTTAGTGAAAACTAATTGGTGACAGCTAGAATATGTTGTGCATTTGTCCACTATTGAATGTTTACAGATGAGGAGGGCACTAAAACACCACCCCCCAGCCCTGTAGAGGGAGAATTTGTATCAGGTACTCAAATGTGTATACACACGAATCGTGTCTGCCTAGTTCCACTGCACCTAGCATGACAATCTCTCAGGATTTGACCTTGCTTTTAATATTAAAGCAGAACATTTTGTATAGTGTTAACATCACAGTATTATGATTACGATTCATATCGTTTTTTATTCATTGGATAACTATGAATTTTATGGGATTTTGATTTTGTTTTTATTAAATGAAATCTTTTTGGCTGCAGAAGGATTGTTTTTGTGGTGCTGCAACACATTTTGAAAATTATTTTTCCTTTTTGTATTGTAGCGAAAAAAGTCGGATATGACATACACAATAAGAATGGATTATCACAAAAATTATATGTTTGGGCTGTTGTTAAAAGAAAACCTGTAAGATCACAGGGTGTCAAGTCCCAATTTATTCCTATATTTTCTTATAAACTTGAAGGTTCCTATATTTTCCCTATAAGTCATTAAAATCCCTGTAAAGCCCTGTATATCCACAAAAAAAGAAAAAGACAGCCCTATTTTCAAAAAATGATAGATAAAAAAAGAAGAAGAAAAACCAAAATCCAGGAGCTGATGCTAGATTGATATTTAATTAGATTGTTATGAAGAGAATAACTATGATGATTGTATAAGAACTGTCTATTCGATGGAAAACTGTCCACATCTGAAAGGATTTTGTCTTTGTTTATGTTGAATATCATTTCTTCTCCAGTAAGATACTATGCTTGCTAGATTTTTATGCAGAAACAATAAACTTTTATTCAAATTCTTTAATAAACACCCTATTTATTCCTAAAACTCTGCTGTAAAAATCCCTATATTTCCCCTATAAACTGAAAAAAAAAAATAAATCCTACAATCCTATATTTTTTAGACCAAAAGTGGCTTGACGCCCTGTAAAGTTCAAACAAAGCGAAACAATGCTGTCTTGGTGCAGGGAAGGGGCAGACACAGACACTCTGTTGTTTCTCTGAAATTTGGTATTTAGTTATAGTTACCACTGTATTATACTACTTTGTATATGGTGAAGTGGTGTTAGTAGTTCTAACAATTGTATACTATACCTCTGGTACTTTGAATCCTAGACTTCTTTATTATTAACTTTATTATTAACTCTGTTATCTCTGTTGCTGTTTTAATATGAAGCAGACTTAAACCATTAATTACTCACTACTAAAGCAAAGCTTAACATCTCACGGATTAATGAACTGTTTATACTCTTAAGAATTAGATGTAGATTTTAACATTCCAGTCGGTCTGTATTGAATTAGAATCACGGTCATATTGCTTGTTGTTAAACCTAGAAAAATGTGTGTGCATTATTCACCAACAATATCTTGCTGTGTGTGTGTTGACTCTGTGAAGTCTGAATTTTTATTTGAAGATGCTTTGTTCTGAGTTGAGAGATGCTAGCTAGAAGGATTGAAAAGATTTCTGTGAATATTATTAGTTGATGCTACTGATAGAATAAGATAGCCACTTGTATTAGTTGCATGGGCATGAGACAATTTGGCATCAGTGGCTATATGACCACACTCATAAATTCTTCATTCATTAAAATTCAGCCATGGCCACTATGCCTCATATAAAAGACTGCAAAAAAAGTAAGATCTCTTGATTATTAGCCATATCAAAGTCCTTTTAGAGATGATGGTGTAGATTTATAGTGCAGACTGCCCAGTAGTGGCCCTGCTACACTACTTTGAGAGTTACCCACCAAAAGCCTTTTATAGTTATCTACCAAACCCCTTCTAAGGTTTTCTACCAAGGCCCTTTGAGATAGCAGGTGTAATGTCTTTTCTGAGTAGGTAGGAAGATAAGTGATTGACCACTAGCTGAAACATCTTTACTGCTTTAATGTACATGTCACATGGGTATTCATGGGACATCATGTGACGGAAGGAATTGAAAATTGCCACACAACAACTTTTGGAGGTTGACATCAAACTTATCTTGTTGCTGATCTTTGTTGAAGGATAGCAAAACTATATTCTTAGTATATCTCCTTTGGCTCGCAGGTTCAATCATATAATTTATCTGACATGCACACACAATTTTCATCATAGGCAAAAGTGTGAGGAATACATTTTGTAAGCATTTCAAGGTTGTAATTTCAAAAAGTTACTAAACTTGCCTTTGATGCTCATACATAGAACAAGGAAAACTGGTTCATGAAATCGAGGATGCTGTTGAACATTCTCTTCAAGAAGAAAATGAGGAAGAAGAGGAGGAGGAAGTGGAAAAAGAGGAGACAATTATCGAGGAGACCTTTCAGGAGTCAGATGATGGTATCGTATGGAGGACCATTCGTAAAACTACCATCATTACTCCTGAAGGTCAAACCGAAAAATTTGAAGTTTTAGGAGGTATTCCACGTTTTGTGTGGAGGCTTTCAGTGTTTTATTGCAGACTTTTTCTCCGAACACTTATGGTGGAAACTGCTTCAGTTTCTTCCTTGCAAGCTTTTGCCAATTTTATTTGCCAATTTAATCTTTGTTATAAACTATTTCAGGTTTAGTTTGATAGTTTTCTTCCTCAAGTGTTAATTTCTTCCTTACTCCTTCTTGCCAATCTTGGTGCAAATTCTTGATATATAATCCTCTACGGAATTCTGAAGGACTTGGCACACTCGTATATCTTTTGTCATTTCATTCATGATCTCACTGCATGTGTTTTTTGAAATTGCATGTTTTTCAATGTATATCTTCTGAGTACTTTTTGAATATGTATTCTCGGTACCTGTATTTAGCTTCCAATTCTAAGCAGTTAGCTACCAGGGTATACAAAATACTGGTGTATACATGTTGCTTTACGTCAGGTTTGTTTTAGCAAGAAATGCATTGCTCAACATTATTAATTTTCATATCATCACTTATTTGTAGTTTAAAGTAAAGGTTGAAATTATTTTGCAGGTGTTCTGTAAATTTTACGTTCAATAATTGTTCTTCCCTAGACTTTAAAATGTCAATATCTACATGCCATTTCATTGTGTTGCTTTTGTGATCTTTCAGAGGAAATTAAAGCTCAACAAGCAGCAGTTGACGAGCTGGCAGCTAGACTTTCGAGCGCTGAAGATTTCGCAGAACACCCAGGGGAAACGGGTGTGTAACTTGTCATAGTATTGTGGTTACAGACTATATCTTCTGTCTATCATGCATAGACAACCAGTATGATGATATTCTTGTCACAGATTGCAAGAGAAATGACACCATTTCAAATTCCTGCAAGATCTTCCCCCTAGCTTTTTCATCTTTATTCGTTTGGTAATCTAGCATTGGATTGTTATGCAGTATCAGCTGATTCTAAGGAAATGTAGGGTTGGCAGAAAAGCATCTTATTTTCTTTTCCTCCCAATGAAAAAAACCCTACAGAATTTGAAATGGTGCTTTTCTGTACAGTTTACATGTTTCGACTTTCGAATGTCAAGATGTTTCAAATGTATATTCAGACAGTTCACACTCAGGAAGTTTTAAAAGAAATATTCCATGACGAGAAAAAGTTTCCAAAAAGAAGATTACAAGTTTAGAAATAATGCCTTAGTAATAATGAGGAAGGATATTAGCAATACACTTTAATTTTATATATTTATAGGTATATAAAATGTTTTAGATTTTTCAAAGAGATGTAGTTGGTTTATGGATTACTAGCTGAATGTAGCCTGCTAGTCTAGCGTGTTCAATATTAGCCAGCAATATGCTACATTTGAAATCTCTTCTCTTTACAAAAGAAAATGTTCATAGCTCAGCCAATATTATCCAAGTTAATGAATATCATATGATATATAAGTCACTACTAATAGATAACATTTTCAGGGAGGAAATGGACAGTTTCCTTCCCTATATTTCTCTATGTAATTGCAACAGATTTCAACTAATCTCACAACCTTCAGTAGCGGGATTTGGCAATCAAACCTTCAGGAATCTCGAAATGTATTGTTCATTTTGTTATTTTTTAACCTATTATCTATAGATATTGTTGATGCGCGCAGCTACACATTTATACATTTAGATATATATATATATATATATACATATTTTATGCAGACTAGATATTAAATGCTTGAAGGTTGTAGCAGTTGAAAGCTGTTATGTTCTATTGTTATGACTATATATATTACAACTTTGTCCAGATATGTGGAATCATAAATTTAGCTATTTATGCATGCTTGAGAAGAATTTCATACTTTGCTATTCTGCTTTCTTATGGAGAATTCATTTATCTTTTTTCAATTTATGTTCACCAACTTTGTCGAAAATGCTTAATTGCACTAATGTTGTGATGCAATAAAATTTGGATTTAGTGAGTAATAAAAAGAAGAGCTTGTTTTTGACTTTCTTTGTTTTCAAGTTGTTTGCTTCACCATGGTTGACAAGGTATTGCTCAAGAGGTATTTGGAAAGAAAATGAAAGTGTAACTTGGACAAAAAGTTTGTCTCTGTGCTGGTGAAATCACAAGATGCATTTGATTTTGAACAGTCTGGAGTTCTAGATCTTACAATAAGTGAACCAGGGTCATAATCACTACCACATTGCCATACACCAAACACAAAAACACAGTCTCCTTTGTTCTGTGTGTTTGTTTGACTTTTGTTGGGTTTTTTTTTTTCTGCTGCACTTGTATAATCATTCCATTGCTATTTGTTAGTGTTATTTTTTGTGTGTGAAACTATATATGCAGCTGTGTTGGAGAAAATGTTTTTATAACTACATTTAGAGGGAGTTTGGAAATTTCTTTTTTCATTGCATGGTCGATGGCCTGATTCTAACACTTTAGAAAATATCTTAAATAACCATTGACGCTTGTATCTTCCCAAAAAAGTATGTTTCCAATATTGATTTATATATATCTTACAGAGCTTTTATTTATTGTTTTTGAAACTGGCATTTTTCCAAAAACATTAAAATAAAAGTTGAAAGAAATCTTGATCATGACAGATAGCTGCAATATTCTTTTGTAGTTTTATTTTTCTAGGTAATAGTAGTATTTTACCCAAAATTTGCCTCTTTTGAGCCATTTGTTGCAGTTCCAAGGTTTAGATTATTTGATCAGAATTTTGAATTTGTTTGTATGTTGGTTCTCCCAAAATCTGTGATTTCTCCAGCCTTAAAATGTCTGTCACAATTTTAAAATGCATTAAATATCAAAGAGCAAAATTTTGTCAATTGCTGTTCTTTTATATATTTCACTTTTTGGTTTTCACCTGTTTTTGCATGTCGCTAGATTTAATTTGAGTTTGGTGTTTTCTTCTTGCACTGGATCATTAAAGCTCATTTTGTGTCTAAATATCACGTAAACACATTGAATAACATCATACATATATCGATAACCTGTTTAAAATAACAAAACGTCTTTGTCATAAGAAATATTAGGTAATTTCTCTAGATACCATTCCTTCAGGAAGAAGTTAATTTCGGCATGGCATCTTTCCTCGATTCACTACGTACCTATTTGAATTGTCACATCAATCTACCTGCATGACGTAGGCTACCTCATTGTTTTCATAGAGGTTGTTAGTCCCACCCGATAGATTTCGTCGTAATTTCCAACAAGCTACCTTCCTTTTGTTCCTGTAGTTGAGATTGACAGTGCTTGGAGATGGGTACCAGGGACATCTTTTGTCATTCATACGGTTAAACCTGTGTACTCCATTTCTGGCCCTATTCCTTATCTTTTTTTTTCATACCATTCACACTGTGCAATCTGACACCCTGTCCAATCCAACTCAAATTTGTATCTTAGAGCATGTCGGATTAGGCAAGTTTCACTATACATCGATCTGGATCATATAATACATCAATAGGGATTGTGTAACCTTCATTATTATCATTCCTATTTATATCGACCTAACGTATTCGGAGTCTTACTAACTGTGTGCTGTTCCAGGCTATTGCAGAGTGTACGTCTGGCTTATCACTTGGCTAGCTGCATCCCATATAGCAACTGACCATTAACCATCTCGTCACCTGTATGTTAAATGTTGTTGCACCTTCAATTTTCAGAGACGGTCAGGGAAGTTGTTGCTTCACAGGAAGTGCAGACAACTGAGTCTGCTGCTAGACAAACAACAGTGCAAGTTGGAGAATCTGATGTTGACACTGGTTTCCCATTTATATCTGACCAAAAGGAGCCAGATATGGAGAAGCTTGTTGAAAGTTTGAAAACTGACCTGTATGAAAAAGAAAGGACAGAAAAAAGTGGTAATGAGTCTGACGTTTCATCGTCAGCAACATCAGACACTGAAGGAGAATTCAATATTGATCCTCTACCATCAACAGCTCCATCATCAGAGAGTAATAAGCCTGTTGTTGGTAGACAAATTTCGGGCGAGAGGAAAAGGAAGAGGACAGATTCCTTGTCTTCCTCTTCCCTCTCTGATGTGGAGGATAATGTGGATGGAAGTATGGAAGAGAAAGAACCTGTTGTCCATAAATCATCTTTACATGATGCCAGTGGCCATGAACCTAAGACTAGTCATGTGCATTTCAAAGAAGATCTCTCAAGTTCCTCGTCATCTTCGTCAACAGAAGATGAAACCAAACAGATGCCTTCCATAAAAACTGAATCTGAATCAAATAATGTTCAATCCCCTGCTCCCAGTACACCAAAAATTGACAGGATGGAAGAATTTCAGTTCATAGAAAAGCCCACTACTGAGCTGAAAGGAGAAAAAGGTGCACCACAAGATGACGAGGATAGTAGCTATGTGCCTGTTAAAGTATACAAACCTGTGTTGACTGCACAGGAGACAATTGAAGAAGGACTTAAAATGCTGCCTGATGTCAAGGATGGTGGGAAGGAAATCCAGCCAATGGCAGACTCTGAAGTAGAGGAACAAATTGTTCAGGCCCCAGCCCCTCCCAAAGAGCAGGATTCATCCTCGTCTAGTAGTAGTGATGAAGATGACGAAAAGAAACGTCAAGAGAGTTTCAGAGAAGGTTCAATTGAACGAACTGAGCGTTATGAAGAAGTTCCACCAAAGGAGCAGACGCAAATCCGACCACACGCTGAAGGAAGCAAAGATGACCCGCAAGTCCAACCACATGCTGAAGGAAGCAAAGATGACCCACAAGTCCAACCACATGCTGAAGGAAGCAAAGATGACCCACAAGTCCAACCACATTCTGAAGGAAGCAAAGATGACCCACAAGTCCAACCACATGCTGAAGGAAGCAAAGATGACCCACAAGGAGAATTATCCGCCTCTCCTGAAGTTACTGATTCAGTGGATGCTGTTCCGTTCACTAAAACTGTAAAACGTTTGCAACGAATGTCATCACAGCAACAACAAGAAGGTAAACAATTCTGATTGAATGAGAAGTGATTGTTTTGGACTTACCATCACTACTCTTTAAGAATCAAAATTAGTATTTGGTCAGTAGTAGTGCTGCATGGGCATGAAACGATATCATTGATATGATTTAGTTGTCGACCTATTTATTCAGTTCACACCCGTAACCCACACAGAGATGCCATGTCAAGTTTCTAGACCAGATTTTTGTTCTTCTTACATGTAAACGCAGTAGCCATCAATAATTCCCTTTGTGAACTTTTGCAATGAAAGTATACAGGATTTATGTTAAACATGACAATTAAGAAAAATAATTAGTGTGCATTAAGTAGGTCATTGCTATTAAAAGTAACACCTTTAAAGAGATCTAGAACTCCAAAATGAAAAATAACCAGCCATTGGTGATATTCACTGGAAATGTAAAGCGTGTTGTCTGTACAAAATGCATTGGAGCTTGGGGGGGGGGGGGGGGGGGGGGGGGGGGCATTCCGATCAGACTGCTTCAACTTGAACATTATAAAGTCTGTTGTTGTTGTTGTTGGGGAAAATATAGCATATGGAATGCATGGTACAAGACACGTTGACAATGTGTGCATACTGTTGATATATGGATTCTAGATACACAAAGTACTTGTGAAACACCAATAACTGATAAGTTGAATAATATTATAATTCTAATAAATTGGGTAGGGGGATGGAGGATCTGGAATGGATTTTCTTGACATATAGATTGCTCGTATAAAGTACAGACATACATTGTGTTGACAAGGAGTGAATCGAGGGTCAGCAGGAATAATCTCGTCCATGCCTTGGACTCGATGCAGTCGAATTTCCAGTGGATCTAAATTAAATTCCAGTGTTTTTATGTGGTAGCAAACTTCAAACACCCATTATTTATTTTCATTATACAACTACACAATATTGAAATCCTTTGTAAATAGAACTGAAAAAAAACCAAAAACATGGTTTTGTTTATGACCCGTTACAATGGAAATAGACATAATCAACCAATGCGACGTATGTAAGTATGGATATCAACAGATTTGTATCAATGGTGTCAAGTTGGAAATTCACAAAGTATTCAAATAAATTTGAGTTGTTAAAGTTATTAAATGATTAAAAGCGAAAGTTGAAATGATGCAATCCATTCTGATGCAAGACGACCTAATTAAAAGACTATTCATTCTTTTACAGGCAAATGCCTTGTCATGTAGACAGCAAAACGTAATTTTTAAAAATTTATATATAAATATAAATATACTCTAGCACTAAGTCATGTATTTAATAAAATGATCTGATTCCTGCTTTGCTTGGACAAAGTGCATTATGGAGATATAAAGAGACAAACACTGTAGTACATATTTATGTGTATCGTGAATTAATTTTGCGTCATTTCATACTCGAACACTATAGCTTGAGTATTTGTTTATTATTTCTGTTTTTCTTTCTCCTTAACAATTTTTATTTCTGCTTTCTATAAATAAACGCACATGTTTCAGCATTTAATGATTGCATGCTCATTGTCGGGATGTCGATTTTGCATTCCAGTCATTGAGAGTGAACTTTTAGAAGAAGAAGAGTCTACCACTGAACAAGTCTTACCAGATGGGTCAAAGGTTAAACGTAAGCGATTTAAGTCTGGAGACTCTGGTAAAGGCGAAAATGGAGAACAAGAATGCATGGAACTAGTAGAAGAAGAGGGTCCAGAAAAGGAGGACGTGAAATTCGAGGAAGACGAAGAGGTGCTAGATGATGGGACTGTTCATAGAATAAGTCGTACTCGTCGCCAGTCAATAAAGCATTTAAAGAGAACTTTGATTTCGGAAAGTGGTGAAGAAGAGAATATTTTCGAAGGTGAAATAGCAGTGCCCGGAAAAGCAAAAGAGGATGTAATTGAAGTTTTCGAAGAGCCTGCAAAGCCAGTTACTCAGGTTGAGGAGATAGAAGTGAAGAGAGATGATGGCGTTGTGGTGAAGAGGAGGATGGTTATGAGCAGGATGGTCAGCAACGTGAAAACTTTCCATCAATCTTTCGATGATTCTGGAAACTTGCAGGAAGATGAATATGCAATTGAAGCCATCATTCCTGGTACAGAATCCGCTTTCGTGGAAGGTGATTCCTCCTCGAGCTCCAGTGAATCGAGCGAAGATGACGATGATGAAAATGATGAAGAAATTAATGTGGATGACTTGGATAGAGTGGAGGAAGATTGCCAGAGTGGCACTACAGTCACTACTAGACAAGTTATCAAACAGACGTTTACGTCAGGCAGCTACACAACAGGTAAGGGGGTACCGCTAGAATAACGAGGGCTCTGCAAAGGAAAGGTAAATACTGTCAGTGACATGTCGGCGAGTCATTTTGACAAGAGATGAAAGGTTAGTAATTATTGTAAGCTCTGTCTAAAGTGTATTGTTCCTATCTAAGTGAATACATCTGATGCACAAGTAGAACTTAAACGCATGAGCAGTTTTCTCTTCAGTTATCTACTTGACAATGCATGACTGATAAAAAAAATTATTTGATAAGTATGCTAGCTATTTTACTGTTTTTCACTCCTGTTAAAATATAATTTGCTGATTTATTGCTTTTCATTTATATGTGAAAAGATGAACATCAAATATGTTTACAATATATACTGTCTTTGCCCAGACGGTGAGCCTAGGGAGTTAGAGGACACAGGACTCGTAAAACGAGTCGTGAAAAAAGTAACTTACGACCCCGGACAACCTGATGTGATCAGTGATTCCACTGAATACGATGATGAAGGTAGCTTTACATGACGAATGCAGACTACATCATTCAGTTGACCCCCAACCCAATCAAATTAATGCATTAACAGTCCCGTTTACTGTGTAGAGTGATGAAAAACGTAGTGTGTAGTGATCGTAACGTGCATGCGGTAGTTTTGAGAAATATGTTTTCTCCGTATCCTTCATGTTAAACTACATTGCATGAATTATGACTGTAAATGATTTTATTCAGCCGGTCCATAGAACAGAAAATTGTGAAATCATTATACACTGATTATGAAATTAATGAACTCGGCTGTGACCTCTGACCTCTATAGACACTAGTCTATTGACAAATCAGGGTTGGAATGACGTAATGTTGCACACACTTTTGTAGATGCCTGTTTTGAATTTCAGTTGGTTTGGAGGTTAATACACCAGTAATAACAATTACCGAAGACAATTCTAAACCCGCCAGTGAGGGCGACGACCATTTGGCTTACTTTGGATATAAATCCTCTCCAGGTTAGAAAGATGGGATAGTTTTTCTCAGTGGAGTGATGATTTGTCCTGTCATAATCGCATATTTGATGTTGTCAATAATATTATATAGATGTCAACTCTCCTATAAGAATCTTGAGCAGGCCTTTGAACTATTTGAAAAAAGTAGGGTTGTTTTCTTGTATGTTTGACCAATGGAATATAAAGGAAAAGGAAGTTTTTCATCGTTGTTCATGCATCGGTTCCTTTTATTTATGATCGTATTTTCAATTCACGCATGTTTACCATAAATTTTATGTGAGAATTGATTTGCAGGTGATCACTAACATTATTCTATTCTGCATGTTTGATGTTGATTTCATATTTGTAGTCATTTATATTTCGAGCAGTGTGTTGTTTTTTTGCATTTGATGAGATTTGTGTATACATGTATCTGGAAGAACCGAGGAGTATTTCCAACAGGAAATCATTTCCTAATCACAACTGATCTTGAATCTAGAGGTTGAGTTGTTGAGAATTTATTTAGACTATGATCTTCGGATGGTGGCTCCAGAAAATGAAAGTCTCAATATTTTTTTTGGCAAATCACATACAATTATGTACATCTAAGACAAAGTACAAAGTCCGAGGGAATAGTCGGGGTCTGTGTGCTTACTAATTAGGCAGATTAAATTGAGTTTCACCTCTTTGCACTCAAAATACAATTCAGCTGTTCTTACAAATTGCTCCAAGTTTCCATAATGAATATCTAAAATGTTATGTGATTTAATCAATTATAATGATAGAATTTTCATATCTTTTTGCATCGATTGTGAGCTTTTGCATTCAAAATGTATGGTTAAGTTTTTGGTTTTCATGTTTTACATCCTGTTCGAGAATTTTTTGCTCATGTAGAGATGACCAGCTTTATGTGAAGTGCCACTATTACGACTTAAGGCACTCAGGGCCATCGCAGTGGGTTCTTTATTGTGCCAATGCTTATTGGGACATAGGACTTCCATTTCGAAGGTCATATCCGAAATGACCCGGGACTCGTTACTACATTTAATGTTGTGCACTACCTATGTTAAACCATCTTGGGTTTGACTGGTAAGTAAGGAGTATGGAATTTGTCAATGATGTTACATTAAAATTCTAAACATGCGGTAAAAGACTTGCACAATTTGTTTAATTTTCAGGAGTGACCATCTTTATTGTAGAATATTATTTTATATTCAATGTACATATGTATAAAAGTGGGCAAAATTCATAGCACTCAAGTTTTTCTTCGTATAGCGCAATTTTTTTTGAATAATTTATAAATTTGATTTAAAACATGATTTTTAGATGACACTGAACTGTGGATTGATGAGAATGACTTTGAAGAATCAGGTAGAACGCTCATTTAATTTGTTTAATTGTTGTGATCTAATCAGTAGCTCACCTTTCAGAAACCTGAATAGAATGAACCTCTGTCCTGTATTCCAGAACTGATCAGAGTTTTAGTATACCATATCACCACGTCAGAAACGTGATCTGTCATTCCTGCATGGATTTTGTCAACACTGGACTTTGTGATTATTTTAGATTCAGGGTGTGAGAATGCCAAAATCAAAATTATTTGAGATAATAAAGATGGCAATTTATCTTGCATCATGTTCCAGAATATTTTAGATATGTATGCATTACCAAGAGGTTGGGAGAAAAATTTACCTTAAAAATGAATACAGAAATCCATTCTATATGCCATATGAATCTAAAATACTCATTTGAATGCATTTACTACAGATACTCAATATAAGATAACAACATGCACTTTGTTTTACAGCATATTAGTTTTCTTCAGGATAAAGCAGCCACTTTTTAATTCCTAGAAAGTTAGCACAGAGTTTGAAACATGTTAAATAAACACTTTATTCGTTCTAACTATCTTTCTGTCTAACACATCTCTGTACATCTTTTAATGCTGCATTTCTTACGGAATTGTGACGGAACATGTAGAAAATTTCGTGGAAGTAGAACAAGAAAACAAAAAGAGTGTAGCTGAGATTGTAAACATGTTTGAGAAAGATTCTCAAATACAGTCTTCTCACTCTGATGTAGTGGACAAATCTAGCGCCAGTGTGTCAACAGACACGGAAAAATGCATTTCAACTGCAAGTACAGACGAGCAGTCGGCTGCGTACTTTGCAGAGAAGGAAGTTATTATAGTTGAAAAAATTGATTCTGAGGATTCAAAACAAGAGAAAAATGTGGATGAACTTGTGCACGATGATGCAAAACCAGTCAGAGTACACCGTATGGTTGAAATTTTCGAAAAAATCAATAGCCAATCTTCCGTTGATGAACCTGCCACAGAGAGAAAAGTGCATCATGCAGATAGTGTGGAAAAATCCGTAATAGAAACAACTAAAGACCATGACATTGATCAAAATCAGGTTCAAGGAGCACAACTCACGAGAGATTCCACTGAACAGGCATATGATAATGTCACTGACCAAGAGGAGACAATATATTCAAAGGATGAAAAATTCCCTCCAGATATTTCCAGCTCTGTAGATTCTACAAAGGAAATTGAAAAACCAGACGAGCTGAATTATAAGGAATTGTCTAAGGAATACGAAATAATAGAAGATACAACTTCACCTCTTGTAATAGAAACAGTTAGTCCTGTTGCCAGAATAGTTGAAGACATTGAATCAAATGTTTCACAGTTACAAAATGCAACATTGATGGAACAAGTAGTTCTGACAGAGAAAGTCAGTGAATTCGTTGTGAATGAACTGGAACCACAATTTTCGACTACAACTGATGATATTGATGATGAAAATGTGTTAAGAGTTAGCCAAGAAAGCCAATATGTTGATGAAATACAACCTCCACATGAAGATGTGTTAACAGTTGGAATGCATCCAGAGGTGTCTTCTGAAAGAGCTGATGAAACAGAACCCACCGACTTTCAGATAAAAAGTGTGGAAAGGGTAGAAAATTTTATATCGGAAAAAGACATTACTCCCATTTGTGAACAGTCAAATTTCTTGCAGGGTACAGACAGTCAGGAATCGGTGTTACAAGCAGAGGAAACTACTGAGCCAAATTATTTGGAGTCCTCTTCATTGCAATTTGTTGAACAGTATGCAGATGAACAGTACATAGATGACAAAGAAAATGAGCTGAAATTATTGAATACAGATAAACAAGAAACAGTCTCTGATATATCTCTTGAACAACCTACTTTACTTGATGAAAAGCAGCTGGATACAAAAGTTGTTGAACCAAGTGCTTCAGATGAAGAACAAACTCCCTTTACTGACCAGGAGTTTTCAACAAATGAAGTAAAAGAAGAGAATGAAGAAGCTGATCCTCTGACAATTTCAAAAGAAATGGATGAAACACTTCTTGCCAGTCCCATACAAAGCAATCAGAGTGTCGAAGTCAACATTGCAGATGAATATCAAGTTATTGACTCACAAGAAGAACTTTCAAAAGAAATGAGAGAGGAAGATGAGCCTAATGCTACTTCTATTGAAATTTCAACAAAAACCTTGGTCGAATCTCAAGATGAATATGAACTAGTAGCTAGTACCCAGGAAACTGCAGAAAAATGTGTTATTGAAAAATCGCCCTCCGAGGATGAGGACGAGGACTGGGAACTTCTGGATAAAGATGAAATTGAGGACACTATAGACATCCCAGATAATGCATATGAATATTCTGGGGCTAAGCCTGTGCAACATGGTTTTGGATCTGAAGAACAAAAAGTGTTACCATGTGTTCCAATTTTTGATGGCGAACCGGAGTCTGATGAGGATGTGTCTGATGATACAACTGAAATTGCTGATCGATCAGAGACATGCGACATAGAAAGTCCTATAGAATTCAAACAACCCCCCGAGAAATTGGAAGAAAGCAATGAGACAAAAACTGTACAATTCGACAATAAAGTACTCGAAGTCAAGTCAACATCAACTGGTATTGAATCGTCAGTAGAAACCAGAGACATTGTTAAAGAGAGTATTGCTTCTCTTGAGGAAGAAGATATCGAAAGTATTTCATCCACGGAAGAGTATAAGATCAGAAAATATGAATATGATCAAGAAATCAAAGAAAAGGATACCATTTCAAAGCAATTTTTGGACTATTCAACAGAACAAAATAAAACCAGTCTACCTATGGACAGTGATTTAGTGCGATCACTAGATACTATTGACACGGATACTGAAGAGGAACTGAAAACATCTGTTCACGAGAAACATGAATATGAACAACTTTCTTCTCAAAAACTGTCAGATGAGCGACCTTACGAGTCCGATGAAGCAAGAACAGAGTACCAGTTTTACAAGACAGAAATAATTGAACAGGAACAAGAATTGACCACGCCAACGCAAGAATTTGTTGTTGACTACGATGTTTCAACAAATGAATGCAATAAGGTCGAATTGCAGAAAACAGAGGAAGATGACCAAGATTTGGTTGAGATATCAAAGAAAATAACTCAAGAGTCAATGCCATCAGACAGGGAAGATGAAAATTTACAAAGAAAAGAAGAAATTGTAAAGGAGAAAGATTTCACATTTATAGATGAGACCTTATCAAAACCACATGATGAGGAATGTGAAATGATGAATGAACAGGATGCAGAATTCCCTTCTAAATATGTTCAAAGTCATCCTGCCGAGCAAATTCAGAAGGAGTCCATGCAAGTTGTTGAGGACGAACAAGAAACAGGAAAAACAAATTTACCAACAGAAGATACAAGTACTCAGGATCTTGAAAAGGACATTCATGAAGCACAAATGCAAGTTTCTAAAGAGTATTACACAGAAACAAGTACCCTACCTGAAACAGATCAAGAAAGTCACAAAGATATTTCAGAAAGTGAATTGGAAAAATCTGATTCAATTGAAGAGGAGGAGCTAGTCACACCTGTAAAAGTAGAGAGGTCACTTGAATGTAATAAGATATTTGGAGATACTCTTATTGAAAAGGAACAGGTTATCCAAGTTGATGCTGAAATTGAAGAATCAGATCTACCGAGTCAAACGCAGTACATTTACCCCGTAATACAAGATGAACAAATGAAAGAAGAAATAATCGAGGACAATATAAAAGCGGAAACTATAACAAAAACTAATTTTGAAATTCATGAAGTCGATGGTAAAATACATTTTAAGAAAGAAGGGTCAGCAAAAGACTCAGCAGTGGAAGGAGATACTGCTTCAGAACAAAGAAAATCGCTGTTTGTAGCAGAAAAAGAGCTATCTGTCACCTCGCTCTCCGACGAAGAGTTGGTAGAAAGACCAAAAAGGATATCGATTTCTCAAGACATACGAAGTGAGGAGGTATGTACAGAAAAAATAACCGACGACAATGTAGACTCCAATGTGTTTTACCAAACTGATGATCAAAACAAAGAGCCAGATGAAACAGAAATCTTTCAAGGACATGTATATTTAGCAAAAGATTCTACTGATTATAGGCAAGTGAGTACAGAAACAGTGGAAGATGAGGATGAAGAGGTGAGTGTGAGGGAGGAACCAACAGTGACGTTTAAAGGAAGAATTGAGCATGACATTATTTCAACAGCAGATGCAGAAATGGAGGGAAGACCAGTGGATTTTATTGCTCATTCAGCCTCGGATGATTTTACAGAAGAACTACAATACAATGAAAATGATTTTCTGGATAGTACATTGGTAAAAGACCAAGGCTTGGATGAAAGTGACTTTGCAGCAGAACAGCAACTTGAAGATCTTAAAACAGAATTTTCAGATGAAACTGACAATGTTTCAGATAGAAATGATGCAGGAGAAATAAAAGAAAAGTTGCATAGTGATGACTGTCTTGAGCGTAGTCATTTGGCAGGGACACCTGCTGAGCTACAAGAGCTACAGCTTCAGCGATTTGAACAAGATGAATTGGAGGCTCCTGATGATGACAAGGATGCCAAGAGTACAGAAACTGATATACTGGGAGTAGACAATGAGAAATCACTTGATCCAGCCTGTGTCATGGATGATGCTTACATGGAAGCCACAAATATTGTTGGTAGGAATGATAAAATTGAAGGCGAATTCTTGGAATCCTGTAAAGAGGAGACTGAAGAAAAAAATACTGAGAGTATAAATGCAGTCCAGGAGGGTGATTTTACCACAGAAATTTGTGATGAAGGGGATGACGTTGACATGGCAGTTTCCAAATCCTATACAATTTCTGAAGAAGCAGTTGAGTTAGCCGAACACTTGGTTGATAAAGACACAGTTGAGACTATTGCAATTGATGGTGTTGAGAATTTGGGCTTTGAGGATTATCCTGATGAGGAGGAACACCTTCCATACCAAACTGCTGAAACTAGACATTTTGAAATTCAAGAAGATAAAACCGAGCCTTCACTCAGTATTTCCCAGGATACCTCAGATCATAAAACTGAGTCTGCACTCAGTATTTCCCAGGATATCTCAGATCATAAAACTGAGTCTGCACTCAGTATTTCCCAGGATATCTCAGATCATAAAACTGAGTCTGCACTCAGTATTTCCCAGGATATCTCAGATCATACAAGTGCTATGATGGCAGATTCTGAGGAATATTCAGACCAAATTGACAGCTCAGAGCAAACACAGAGCGTCACAACATCATTGGATAAATCTGCAGACCTGTTGGAGTTTGAACAAATTGAACGGACCATAGGTAAACTTGAAACAGTATATGACACATTTAGTGAGTCACAGATTCTGGATCAGCTGGAAAAAGAGATTGACCGAACAGAGTACAAACTGGAGGTTGTTGACATCAATCGATCTACTGAAACGCTGAAGTCGGAAACACAATTTACTGCAGATGAAAACAAGGAAACAGAAATGAAAGAATCTGGTTTTGAAGATGATGCCGTCATTGGAGAATTAGATGAAACATATATTGATCGAACTGAAAGATTTATTACTGTTATTGATGAGTCAAAAGAAATTAAAGTGCAACAAGATGATAGGTATGGCCTTTTGCCCCGAGAATCGTCATTCCAAGATTCTCCAAGTAATTTCCAACAGGACAATGGGTCTTCTAGGAAATATAAAGAATCGTCGGACCAACCAGACTCTCAAAATGAACAAAACATGCAAAGTGACCAACTTCAGTTAGATGAAGTTACTGAATACACTGCTATTCACACAAAAGATACTACACAGGAAGAAACTGTGCCATTCGTATTGAATGATGTACAAGACCTCAAACAGAACAAAGTTGATGCAGGAACACCCAGTGGAACAGATGAAAGACCTTTATCTCCAAGTTCGTACACCCTGGAAACCGACACAGATATGGAAGGATCAAGAACGTTCGAGTTTGAAGAGCTTGAAGATGCTGTTAGTGATATCCAAAGAGATAACGAACAAACAGAAAAATTTGATGATGCATCCAATGTGAAAGTCAAAGATGATCTCAGTGAGAAAATTAGTGGTGTCCACTCCTTGTCAACGAGCCCAAAAGATGCCCAGTGCCCACCTTCTCCTTCAGAATTTACACTGGTGATGTCACATGATCAGGATATGCTTTCAAAAGCTCTAGGTTTACAAGAGGACCTCGTTGAGACAACACAAGACATGTCAGAGGACCAATTACCATCGCATACAAGCCTCACAAATACGAAAGATACCGAATTACAAAGTACCTTTCATAAGTCAATCAGTCTAGATGATACAGAATCCTTGGAAGAAAATAGCCAAGAGACTGTGATATCTCAAAAAGATAGCATGCATCTAGATGATATTTTCTCAAAAACCACTAATCTGGATAGACTAGAAGAATGTATTGATGATGAATTAACCAATGAGGAAGCCCTTGATGAGAAAAGTATGGAAACCAGTCAAGAGTTCATCATGTCTCATGACCCAGAAAGTTTATCAAAATTGCTAGGTATTGAAAATACTGCCAAACTATCATCGGAAAACGAATCTGAGGGTGAAGCCCAAGACGATACAGATGCTAAAGAAACTTGTCTGCATGAGAAATCACAAGTCACGCATGATTCAGGTAGATATTATATGTACTCTTACAGTCTAAATTAAGATATCTGTTTTCCCATTGCAACCAACCCTGAAAATATGCCAATGCATTGAAAGACTTTATTTTCTATTTCTCTCAAGTTTATTTTTGCAATACAATGCAATTTGTTCAAATTGATTAGATGTAAGAAATTGCTGAATTTCCCTATATAATTTTACAAAATCTTGTTAATTAAATGTCATAATACCCAATGCACTTGATATTTTTTAAAATTGTTATTTCAAACAGTATAGTAATATCCCATCAAAGATGGTAGGAACATATTATTTTTGTCCCCATTACCTGATATTTCTTTGAAGTATCTCTTAAAGAAAAAAAATTCCCACGTTTTTTTTTGTCTGCAAATTCATTCAAATTCTTGTGAATTCTATAAAACATGAATTATCTTGTATATGCTCTATTGTCAAACATGTGTTTGCCAAAATGCAACAGCAAAACAAAAACAAAAAACCTCACCATTTGTGGAATAAAGAAGAGAAATCCAAGACCAATGGAAGTACTATGTGATGATAATAGGTGGTTAATCACTGGATATATGCTGCAATACTTTCAGTGGTGTTGATTTTTTATACCACCAGTTTAACTAGGATACAAAGCCTTTGAATACCTAAGTCATCCTCCACTCTTGAAAACTTGCTAATTTATACCAAAACAACTATTTGTTCACCTACTATTGGGTTGTAAATTGGGAAACAAATGATATTTTAATTTAGATCTAATGTTGGTTAGTACCTGTTCCTGAATGCAAAGTACTGAATTTTCATTGAATGAATCTAGATAAATGTAAACTCAGTCTGTAGTGATGAAAGTGCAGTGTGCACAAGAGTTGTGTTCAATATTTTGTCAGCATGATTATTCTCTTTAGTGATTAACTTTGACCTCTGTTTGAAACAAGTTAAACATTTAAAATTGTAAACATAGTACATCCCTCACCAATTTTACAGAGAAATCTCACCTTGAAATTACTTTTTCATATAAAAATCATACATTTTCCCAGAACTTTTCTACTAGCTTTATATCATATACTTAATGATATTTTCATCCAAGCATTGTTTGGTGTTCAGTAGTGGCATATAACAATTAGCCCACCTGAACTGAAGGCTCGTGAGCTTTTCTGATCTAAACTTTTCGTTGTCCATTGTTGGCGTTGTCGTAAACTTTCACATTTTCATCTTCTCCAGAACCACTGGGCCAATTAAACCAAACTTGGCACAAAGGATCCTTGGATGAAGGGGATTCAAGTGTATTCAAAGGAATGGCCATGCCCCTTTCAATGGGGAGATAATCACAAGAATGCAAAATAGGGTGGGGTCATTCAAAAATCTTATCAAGAACCACTGGGCCAGAAAAGCTTAAATTTACATGAAAGCTTTCTGACATAGTGGAGATTCAAGTTTGTTAAAATCATGACCTGGGGGGGTATGTTGGGGCCACAATAGGCGTTCAAAGTTTTACCTGTGAACGGAACCAAACTAAATGGCATGACCTTTTTGCACTTAAGATTTATTCAATTAAACTTGATTTGTCTGTTGGTGTCAACAGCTAAAGAAAATAAAGTTATATTGGGAAGACTTTATTCAGCGATTGATTTCATGACACGTGACCTCGAACTTCCTTTAATACTTCTCATTACCAGCTCGTTGGAGTTATCGCACTTTGATGACTCTTGTGCGTCATTGGTAAGAAAATGCTCAAATCTCGCGAGCAAGTGCGAGATTAGTGGGACATAAACCGGTCATAGCACCCCCCCCCCTTTTTTAAAAGTTAAAATACATGGTGTATTTTTAAATAAAATTACCATTAGTCAAACTGCATTTTTCAAATATTCTAACACTATCTTATTAAAGATGTTACATGTTTTTAAAACTCCACCACACCTATTTTAAAAATTCCAAACAACGATGTTCTCTGGACACCCAAGTCCATCAATATTTTGTAATTTTCAAATTAGCTTAGATGCAGTTTGGAAACGCATTAGGTGTGTTAATTAGTGTTATAAACGTCTTTAAAAAATGCAGTTTGGCATATACATGTATATAACTTGTTCTAAAATATGGAAATTGACGGGGTGGGGAGGGGGGGGGGGGGGAGTGGGGTGTACGTGCACGATTACAAAGTCCATGTCATATGAACCTGTCCTAATTGTATGATAAAATAGAATGTCTTCATAGTCTGACAGAATAACTTTAAAAACATATTCATCACATTAATTACAAGAAAAGTTCTTGTGTTGGATGTGCATATAGGTTTTTCCCTTCACAGTTCTTCTTGCGATTGACACTTTATATCCGTCAGATTTGGCAAATTTAGTAGCTTCTCTTCCTCACATAGTTTAATAAGTTCGTCTGTTTTCTTGTAAGAATAATCAATTCCTAAATTTGACTTTAGAATTTTAATCAGTGTTGTGGTTTGCAGTCGGTTATAATATGTATTCGATACCATAATTCATATTATGTATGCCTAAGTAATGTGTTTACATTATGTTGTCCCGGTAGCAGGACTTTACGCGCCTTTAATTTGAAGAGTTCCACTAATGGAAATGATAAGTATTGCATTCGAGGTTTTGCACTACTTGCAAATGTAGATTGCTGTTGCTAAGTGGCCCTTCACCCTTTTTTTCCTGAGTCAAAAAAGGTTCATACTTTCGACCTGATTGCCCAAGGGGTATGAAAAGAAGCAAACAATCTGCATCGTCTTCCCCATCCATTATTGGCACATTAGGAGATCAAAGTTTTACATACTGATATATAGGAATAGCTTCTTCTCCAGAACCACTGGGCGAATTTGAATTAAACTTCATTCACATTATCCTTAGGTGAAGGGGATTCAAGTTTGTTCAAATGAAGGCCCATGGCCCCTTTGAAGGAGAGATAATCGCAAAAATTGGGTGGGATCATTTAAAAATCTTCTCAAGAACCACTGGGCCCATCTTCACAAGTCAAGGGTTATTAATTCGTTACCTCACACTAACCCTTGACATCAGTCGCTATATAAAAGTTGGGCTCATTAGACCATTACGCAATCCACTATAAATAAAACATCCAATGAAATCACTGCATCTTGTTATGGTGTACATGGATACAAATTACGCGATCTCATACTGCTGTATTGATAAACACGCTCAATTGTGCTATTTACACCAC
This sequence comes from Ostrea edulis, assembly GCF_947568905.1. NCBI lineage: Eukaryota > Metazoa > Mollusca > Bivalvia > Ostreida > Ostreidae > Ostrea > Ostrea edulis. The sequence continues at coordinate 67,519,446 of NC_079167.1, forward strand.
TAATTACGTTTATTGATAGTAGATCAAGTTTGGAAACCCTTTTGCTTAGGACAATACTGCTTAAACGATTGAAATAGCCTTAACTGTAAGTATCAATACATGTGTTTTTTATTTGAATCTCTCGCTTTGCGTTGTTATAAATAGAACCGCATTCTCATTGGTTCCCACTCTTTTGTGGAAACAATCGGAACGAGCCCAACTTTTTGATAGTCACTGATGTTAAAGGTTAGTGCGATGTAACGAATCAATAACCCTTGACTTGTGAAGATGCACTGGGCCAGAAAAGCTGAAATTTACATAAAAGCTTCCTGACAGAGTGGAGATATATGTTCGTAAAAATCATGACCCCCTGGGGTTAGGGTGGGGCCACAATAGGGGTTCAAAGTTTTACATGAAAGGTGAAGATAACGAACAGTGATCAATCTCATAACTCCTATAAACAATACAAAATAGATAGTTGGGCAAGCATGGGTCCCTGGACACACCAGAGGTGGGATCAGGTGCCTTACATGTGAAAGGAACCAAACTAAATGACACAAAGCATCCTAAGATGAAATTTGTTAATATGAAAGGCCATACCTGTATACAAGGGCATATGATATTTAATGAATTTGTAGCCAAGTTTGATAATTAAGTTTGATAATTAGTGATTTACCTCTAAAAAGTTTTTTTCTGAACCAAGCTGCTTGTATAATGATAGTTTTGCTCAAGCTTGTTTATTTCTAGGAACTGCTGCTCAGGTGAGCGATGTGGCCCATGGACCTCTTGTTTTAGATGTAACCATCATTTTGTAAATGGATTTCATAGGAAGAGAAACTTTAAAAACTCAGAAAATCAATAATTCTTAAAGGCTTTTTAGGAGAATAAGCTCAGACAGAACTACAATACACTTTACAATTTTTAGAACATGAGGGATGTACAACACTTTAATTTTACATAATTTTCTAATTCAAGTTGTGTAATGTTAAACAGTAAATGGTATTTTAACTATTTATTTAGATGAGAGTAGCTATATACCGGAAGAGGACAACACCATTGCAGAAAATGAAAAATTGCCCGACAGTTTACCACCAAGGGAAGCCAATGTTATGGGAGGAGAAAATATTCCCACAGTAACACCTGGTTTACAGCTCCAAATTGACAAATTGTCATCAGAATCGAGGAATGTTTTTTCAAGCTATGAAAATGTCTATGAAGGTGTTCCACTGGATCCAAAGATTAATAGGTTGTCTTTGGATGCGAGTGAAATGGAAATTGGAGACAGATTTGACACCAAGCAAATGGATGTTCACCTACAGTCGGATAATCGTGCATCTAGTTATGAACAGGTGTATGCTGAAGAGCCTCGCGATCAGTCTCTTCACTTAGACCTAGGTGAGAAGGGCTTTCTTTTTTAATTCTTGTCTTTCTGTTCCTTTCGAAGTATAATTATTTAGTATACATTGCTACCATTAGGCCAAAATGGTTTTCTTTCAGAAATCATATGAATAAATGTTCTTTTTCTACGAGATGATTTGCAAAGTGTAAACATGTCAAGGGTAAAAAGAATAATACTAAGATCCATGAAATTATATCTATATGTATGCACCAATCAAAAAATTACTTTACTGCAGGTACATGGGGGTGAAATTTAATTTGCATGGTGATTGCAGTTAATTTTATAGTAATTCTTCTATGGCCTTGCATACTTACATATGTTTTATGACTTAAAGCTGCTATTGAGGAGGATAAAAATGATGATAAAATAAGTACCTCCAGCTCAGAGGTAGCACAGCATGATGATGATGCATCTGATGAAGGTACATGTCATTTTTAAAGTTTACATCTTTTGAGTCATTTGTTTGTCTTTATATTTATGATTGGCCTTTACTAAGCAGAAATTGATTTTTTTTTTTTTACTCACTGAAGACAAACAATTGACTGCTTTCTTTTTCAATAAACACTGGGTAATTTTGAAATTTAATGCTTTTAAAGCTCATTTCTTTGCTTGATCCTACCCTTTACAAATAAGGCATGAAGAATGCAACTTCATTGCACTTTGAAAATGAGTTTTGATAGAGATGTTGAAGTTAAAGTGATTTACATTTATTGTCTATTGCATTGATAAGTATTAACAAACTCAACCATGAACAACTAACTGTGACTAATGAAATACATTTAGATGCTGAAGCCTGCGAAGCAACTGAAAACAATATGAATGAAACTGACGTGGAGGAACAATTTTCTCCCGTTGTTGCTAAACCATTTCCAAAACCTGTTGTAGATTTACATTTTGAAACTGAAAATCCTATTCTGTCTGTTACGGACTCACCCACCGAAGCCCACTCACCATGTTACTCAATAGAGTCTCCTGATTTACAAGACAAATCTACATTATCAAAACCAGAATCATTTACAGTAGGTACATCTCCATCAGAATATCATGAACACTCTATTCCCCCTAAAGAATATGAACAAGAATTGTTGAAGGACAGCACAGACTCAAAGTCAACAGAAGAAATAGATGAACAATGTCTTATGTGCAGCTATGAGGTCAGCAACATAGAGGAGGAGGTAGTTTTAGACCAGTCATCAGAAATTCACTCTGAAACCCCAGCAAACCTCCAAAATGAGTACCCAGATTTTAAAAGTGATTCAGAAAATTTTGTTATAGACACTTCGAAGATGAAGCTAATGGAAACGAGAAATTGTATACAATCAGTTGATGAAATATCTCCTGAAGATCTTGAAGAAAAAGATTTTCAATTTGAGCTTCCTGAAAAAAATCGAGGCTCAGAAGATGAAGAAGGGGACTCAGAAAGAAGTTCTGAGACTAGTGAACTGACAGTGTTTGATGAAAACTCGGGAACCTATATAAGAATACCATGGGAAAGTGCATATCAATTTAGACGTCAGTTTTCAGAAACATATGAACAGAATGAAACAGAAAAGAAATTTGTGAGGACTATGAAAAGCATAGACCTGGGTTCATTCTATAGAAGGGATAAAATGGAGGATGAAGAGGTAGTTGTGCGAAAAAGTAGTTTATGTAGTACAAAGCATAGTGCATTCGGAAAGGAGTATAAAAAAGAAGTTCGTTTTGCAGAGCAAATAGTTGATATTACAGAAAATGTAGACTTGGATAGTTCCCAAAGCGATGAAAGTGAAGAACAAGATGAAAGATTACCTCATGAACCTCATGAACAGATTGACAAAATCCATGAAATGACAGTGATTGCATCAATAATGGAAAAGAGACAGTATTACGAAGAAGAATGGAGTGATGAAGTCCAATATCAAGATTCATGTACCTCCACAAGGGATGATCAAATAGAAGCTACTGGTGGTGCCTCTGATGAAGGGGGTCAGCAGGATTTACCTGGTCTTACAGGTGATGAACTATTTGCTAGGGATGATGTATCTACTGAAACAACAGTAACACCCACAGTGGAAACCACTTCATTTGCTGGAATAATTGTGACTGAAGCTGAACCTGTAGAGGAAAAAGAAGTGAATGAAATTTCGTCTATTAGCAAAGAAATTTCTTTAACATCAGTAGGAAAATTTCCTATGGCATTACCCATGATTGGGAAATCCATAGCTGACAATGAAATATATGAATCTTCTGAAACTGGCGGTGATACAACAGAGGAAAAATTATCACCGATAGACGAAACACCCCAGGATGATTTTCTAGATGAAGAACAAGAAGTATTAAAACCTGCAGTGGTTGAAAAGCATGTGAAATTTCAAACCGATATAGGTCATCTACGCTCGGGGTCAAGTGAAGACTTGGTAAAGACATCAACGTCGTCATCAGAAATGGAACCTACTATTTTAGCTGCATCGTATGACCTAGATTCGGGACGAGTGTCAAAGGTTGTAGCAACATATGATGTCTCCCCAGACACCGTCGAAAAACAGTTTGTAGCACCTCCATCAGCTAAAGCAATCCTTTCCAGTCCAGAGGATGATGTATTTGAAATAGAAAACAAAAGAATATTTGAGTCCAGTCGCTCTCGATCAGAGAGTGAAGAAAGTACACCAAGTATAAAAGATAAATCAGTGACTGTAATAGAGAAGAGCGACATCCAAGAATTGAATGAAAAGGAACTTGAAGTTGGTTCAAAATCAGAGGGTGCATGTGGTGGAAGAGACAGTGCGACATCATCTCCTTTTGAAATTATGTCACCTAGTGAATTAGATGGATATGATCAGTATATGGAGCGCTTTGATGAAACCAAAGATAGAACAGAATCCTATGAGGAAGAAGAAAATAAGGAGGGTAAAATGTTTCCACTCTCAACAGAAAACAGAGAGTCAATGACTTTGCAAATTATTCCCAAAAGTGATTCTTCATTTGACCATTCTTCACTATTAAGTAGTGAAACAAGTGAAAAAGACGATTCCCCATTTGACATGTTAAGCTTTTCTGCACAACAGGACTTTGAACCTCTTCCTGACTTAGTTGAAAATACAGTTGAGTCGAACAAACAGATACCTTCAACGTTAGAAACACGGCTACCCAATGGTCCAACAGAGGTTGAATTTGACCCAGAAATAGATGTAAATTGTGAACAAACATGTTCCCTGACAATTTCTCAACCTGATTTGGTTCAATCTTTGTCACATGATAAAGATTTAACACTGGAAAACAGTGAGGTAATGATGGACAAGGCAGAAAATGTCACAGATGGGCCAGCTGAAAATGTAATGATTGAATCGCAAACAGTACAAACTCTTAGTCTGATGGAGGAATTGAACATAACGAGTCAAGAACATTTCATTTCTTCAGACCAAACTTTGTATGGACTAGAGATGCCATCGGAAGAAAATACTGTTTTGACATCCTTGACACAGACTCAACGCCATGAAGTAGACACAGAGTCAGATTCTGTAAATGTCACGGAGGCATTGGTATCTCAGATGGAGGAGGATTCTTCTGACCAAAGCATTAGCAAAGAAATTGACCATTGTGTTGAGTTAAGCACGGAAAAAATACAAATGGAGGAACAAGGTTCTGAATCTGGAAAGCAGGAGTCAATAGAAAAGAGTCAAAGTAAGGAGAATGCCGAGATTTATCACGGCAAACGCGCGTTAGATATTGATGATTCAGCAGAACTTGATGTCAGAATGGAATCTGGATGTGCAGGTGTCATTGATGAAACATTTGAAGACGAATTTGACAATGTTGAAGAGGAATCTTTTGACACAAATTTAAATGAAGAATGTGATGAGAGAGGTATCTTGTTTCAAAATGAACAAACGGAGCCATTTGAGCTTGATGTGGATCCATATGATTTAGAAAGACCATCTACACCCACCCCAGTTGACATAAATCAGCATTTCTTTGATGACGAAGCAGAGGCTATAGTTAAAAACGAGGAAATTGAAGTTCAAGCCAGCGAATTTGTTGAAACAGTATTGACAGAGGCCTATGCTAGAATTAATCAAGATACAACATGTGAGAGGAATTACGAAAGTAGAGCTGCTGATTCAGAAGACAAACAGGAGAACCTGCCTAGCCCTGTTGATGTAGATGTAGAAAGAAATATTTTTCTGGACGAGGAAAATGAAAGCACTGAAACAAAGATGGATAATGATGAAGAAGTCGCCCAAGACAAATTCTTAGAAAGACAAGTTGAAAAGACGTCACAACAAAAACATTCTATTATTATGAAACAAATTTCTGAAGATATACCAGGAATCACATTGACTACGCATTATCATGATGATGGTGGTGAATCAATGCAAAATTCACAGGCTACTGAGACTGAGAAGATATTACAGAGCGGGGAGGTGAATCTTAATGATACTGATGAACCAATAGAGGCAGAGGTGCAACAAACATTTGTTTTCTCAAGTGAGTGTATTCCTGAAGAGCCAGAAGATACAGTTGATGGTAACATTTCAAACGCTTCAGTACATTCTTATCAGGCATACCATGACAGTTTTGAAAAAAGTTGCATTCCTGAAGAAAATGACAGTGAGGAAGAAAAAGAGGAAGTTCATATAACATCCTCAACAAGACCCCTGACTGTTGTTTTTCCCCAAGATAAAGTGGACCATGGGGAAATTCATTTCATTTCGAAAACAGATCCAGTCACCGACTCGGAGGCCATTGTAGATCTTCAGTCAACAACAAATGAATACTTGAAGTTTGAAGCAGATGTAGCAGAAACTGGATATGTTGGTAAATACGATAGCGATGATTCGTTAGAGGAAAACTATAATGAAGAAGCACAACTTTCAGGTAATACGTGTGAAAGAACAAAACTACGACAAGATTCTGAAAACCTGGAGATTTCACAGTGCACTTTAAAGGAGGATACAAGACAGACAGATATTAAATTAGATGAAAAGAAATGTACCAAGGATATTCTTCAAGAGCCTTTTGAACACGAATTATCTCAAGATGACATTGGGGACACTTCTAGTGTTGAAAGTTTTACAACAGTTGTTCCTGTTGATCAGGAAGACGATGATGATGGAAATTATAACCGGTTGGATGATTTTGCATCAATGTCATCTTCCTACCATTCCGATGTCCTAGGCTTAGATGAGGATGATAAAATAGAAGATTTTCCCATTATAGATTGGACACAAAAAGACGTTATAGAGTTTGAAGAGATAAATAGGAAGCAGAGTGAAGAAGAAGAAAAACGCAGAGAATTGAAAAGAAACCAAGAAGAAGAATTATTGCAGAGATTCGAAGAACTGAAAGCATTGCGAGATGAAAAAGATAGGCCTCTTATCGATTGGGAGGAGGGAAGTGAATCATCCGTTGACAGTGATAGATATGAGTATATGGACAAGACTGCTCTTTCAGTGATAACTGAAAATTCAGATGAAGATAAGTTTGAATTCTTGGACAATGAAGATGTGAAATCAGAAAAGTCTGACCGTATATTTGGATCTCCTGAAGACTTTCCTCCACCCAGTCCTGGTGTCAATAAATTCTTCAATAAAAGTTCAGATAGAGATGACATTTCTATAACATCCTCGTTACTGGAATTCGAAAGATTAGAACATGAGATTCTGGCATCTGGTTCAAGGGGTTCTATTGAAAATGAAAAGGACAATATTTCAGTTACTTCATCATTGGCAGAATTTGAACGCTTCGAGAGAGAACTTGGCCAGTCAAGTTCAACCAGTTCCGTCGAGAAAATGACATCGGACAGTAACAGCAAAGAAAGTGATAAAGAGGGATCGCGGACTTCTCTAAATGATGTGGATAAACTAGACAAAGATATGGAAAGAAAAGACTCTGTTGACAGTATTACACGACGAAGTGAGACATCATCACTTGCTTCACTCAACGAATTTGAGCGATTAGAACAGGAAATGGCATTAGCGGATGAACTGGAGGCTGAAGCACAGAAGATCGTGTCAATACTGGAATCAGGAACATTAATTTCCGAAGACATTCGATCTGAGAAGTCCTCTTCACTAATGACATATAGTGCGAAATCAGCAAAGAAAAGGAGCGAATTTCAAGCAGAAGACAATGAGGACTTGGAAGATTCTCTCAGTGAAGAAAAAACTTCCAAAAAGGAAGTAGATCAAGCAGAGGTAGACTCATTAGATGGCGACGTATCGGAATTGACGTCTTTGACATCGAGTGTCATTCTGAATCAAAAGGCCATAAAAGAATGCGATGAAGACTCTTTACGTGATGATGAAGAATCAATGAAAATATCGTCGGATTCTTTGGGCGAGCAGTTGGGATTAAAATCCTCTAGTGATAAAGACAAATTTGACAGTGATTCTCTTGCTGGACAAGAAGGCATAATGGAAAAATCCACTGATTCACTAGAAGCAGACAAAAAGTATTCAACAATTGATAGGGTGGAAACCGATTCTCTTTGTGACGAGGATGACAGACAAAAACCAGCAGACGTCATGCAAACATCAGTAGACTCTCTTGAATCGTCGAAATCACGATCGCGAGAAAACTTAATGGAGTCTTCAATGTACAGTGTGGATAGTTCTATATTTTCAAGGTCATCTGTTGAAACCATGAAATCTGCAGGATCTCAGCGAAGTGATTCAAGTACAGAAATAATGCAGGTATCTGCAGAATCCTACGAGGAGAGGAAGCGACGAGAGAAAAAGTGGCTCATCGATAACTACCACAGCTATCGAGAAAGCGGGCATGGTGTTGAACCTTTAATTGATCAAGAGGGAAATGTGTTGAAGAGTTTCCGAATTGATGATAATTATGAGTATGGATGGGATGAATCGGACGAGGACGACGACAATAAAAGCACTCAGATCAAACCATTCTCCTGGGGACCCTATGAGGAAAAGAAAAAAATTTACACTATGGCAGAGTGGGAAGCGATGAAAGAGGAAAAGCGAAGGGCGTCTTTGGTAACGGAGAAGTCGGTAACCCATAGCGAACAAATGGAAACTGCCACCTCAACTGTCGAGTCACAAATTAGTACATTAGTAAAAAATACAACCATTACAACAAAATCAATATCTTCATCTGAAACCCAAGTTTACTCAAGTTCTGAAAAAATACGTTCCTCCACGTCAGTTAAAGCTACTCCAAAGTTTGGAAGTCATCTGTCAGACACAGGTATTCTAACAATGCATGTTGGTGTATGCCGTGCACAGTGTAATAAATCTGTACCTTTAGTTATCTTCATCACGATTCGTTACATATGTATATATACATTATTTTTATACACAGCGCTCATATTATGATTACATTGGTACTAGCAACTATACTACCCCCGTCTAATGGATCTAATGCACGAGTACGCGCCGTTGTGGTCACTTCTGGTGCTACTCGGCGTTATTCAATACGTTAAGTGACACAAAGAAAACAAAACATGGTGTGACGCTGTGTATAATTTAAAGAGATTAATTTTTTTTTTAATGTTCAATTCACGTTGCAAAGTCGGGCGCTTTTGTTGTGAAACCCAGTGTTTATTTTTGTTACAGGTGTTGTGATTTTCACATTACAAACATTTCCTACATTTATTTACATTGAATTTCCCTCAGCTTTTTCCAGGTTGCAGTCTTACGTATTTTTACGTTTTTCATTTCAGTTGTTTTGTCTTCTTTGTTGTTCATATTTATGATAACCATTTTTGGTGTTTTATTCTTGATTGGGTATCTGTACTGCTATTTTAATTTCTTACGTGTATTCATTATGTTTTAAAATATTTGTTTCCTTATTTCAGATGTCTTCACAGCGATGTTTTTTTATTACACTGGTTTCATTTTTAGATGCAGTGGAGATATAATTGAAACTTTTCAAAATATAATATACACAATATAAATTACCTTGTTGTATATTTTTTTATTATTATTTATTGGGTAAACACAACAGTTTCAACATGGTAGTTTTTATAGGTTCAAAAAATGATAACAGATTTCAGTTGTCTGAGTAATACTAACATATTAACATGGTTTCTACAAGTTCCCATAACTTATGCCACATTTCTGTTCAGTTATCTCTGGGGGGTTTTGTTTTGTTGTTTTTTTTTTTCGATCTAGAAATTATAGGTTGGCTTATACACTAGCACTGTTACGTATTGTAGTGTTGGATGGAGTTAGTTTTTGGTATCCTCAGGCAATTAGCGCAATGTGTAATGCCGGTAATCAATGCACTGAATAGTAGATTGCAGGCTGTTTTATTTAATGCACTGAACAGTAGATTGCAGGTTTTATTTTTCCTCGGGAGTGCATGCGTGTTGATTAATTATGTATTGATTAGTATATATAGCCTCGTGTTTTACGTGATCCCTTTCCAACTTATTTCTGCAATAACATCTGCTGATAATTCTAGATAATGTGTGACACAATTGGGACTGACGCTGACTGCATCAACACTGTAAAGAGGGTGTTTATTTCAGAATGTTTTCGTTGTGAATTTGTGTTCGTGAAATGTTTCAGTGGAATCTGTTAATTCCGATTTCCCTCTTTCGAATCTTGGTGTAATTCTTTATCCTATGATTTGAAATACGATTTAATATGAATGAGAACGTTGAGCCGGAAGGAGTAATAAGGGCATCCGTAGCAAGAGGTTGATAATTTTCTGTTGTAAAGCAGGGTAAAGTATGTGTGTTAATAATTTAAATAGAAACTCATGAAATTCTTTTATCTACAACAGCGCCACAGAGAATAGCGTCGATAGACGATGATGATTTTGTTGAGTATGACGTCACGGAACACAGTGCTTTGATGCATGGTATCCCCGAACATCTTGGTAAAGTTAATTCCGTGTAGATGTTGTCTGTGATGTTGCTGAGTAACATTTGAAATTCCCTCGCTCTTAGCTCTGCAAATATTCTTAGAAAATCATACATTTTTGATAGCTCAAAAGTCAGGACCGATATACATAGACCCTGAAACGATAGATTCAGAAGAGGATGAGATAATCGACTATCCTGTTAAAAAAGGTTAGCGTTATCAGCGTGTTGTCTTCGGTCGGTGTTGTGGATTTCTGTACTATAGGTGTTGGTTGGAGCTGGCCAATCCTTCCTGGTCCTAACTTATCCCTGCTTAAAAGAGTCCAGGCTTCAGAGGTTATTGGACGCTTTGTTTGATTTCGCCGTTTGATTTGGCCTATTGGAATGAAACTGATGACAGACGGACTCTCTCTTTCTCTCTCTCTCTCTCTCTCTCTCTCGTTCAATCAATCTCTTTGTGACACGAAAGTAATATCCAAGACATAGCGACGATTCGCCTGCACATTTGTGTTTGTTTAAATAGTAAGTATATATTAGATCAAAGTGTGGCTGCATGATGTCCTGCTCTGTAAGTATTTATTGATTTGCATGTGTTTGTGATTGAAAAATGATGTAAATGACATTTCTGTGAATATTGAGCATTGTGATAAAGTTATCGATAGCATATTAGTAATTCATTCATCATAATGACTTGTGTACAAATATCGGTATCTCAATAGAAGTGAAAAAGGATGCAAAACATCAGAATTGTATTGTACGCAATATATTTAGAATACCCGGCCCATTGGACCTATCAGTCACTTTAAAAAAAAAAAAAAAAAATTAAAACAAAACGAAGTAGCCTTGACTTTGCAAAATATAAGAGACCAGGGCGCACCGTGTGTGAAAATTAGTTATAACATGAAGAAACAGCCTAGTAGACTGTCTATATTAGATGCTTTGTATAGTGTATATTTTGAGACTTGGCGTGAATGATTTGATAAAAAGTTGATGCAATCTGCATCTGAGTAAAAATTTGATTGGCATAAGCCTATACTTGTGAACAATTTATCCCGGTGTTCAGTGGATTTTGCACAGTAAAGTAAAAATGACTTTCGTCTTGAGCTTCCTCTAAGATACAAAAATCACATATTCTTTCCCGGCTACTTGCAGTGTATCTCCTTTGTAGTAAAATTCCACGTCTAAATTGTGTCAGTTTTGGCCAACATCTGTATGGGGTTTTTTTTTTGGGGGGGGGGGGGGGGGGATTCATTAATGAAATCAATGGCACATTACCAAGTCGCCACTCCATACTGAGGTTTTAACGCGGAACTCAGATTTAATTAAACTTCAAATTTATTCCGATAAATTATAAATCCTGATTATTTCGAAAAGATTTGGGATTTCCACTTCGATAATATTAAACTTGGCAATCAATATTCTATCATGTGTATTAACTTTATTCTATCTTATGTATTAACATTTCAGAAGAATCTACAGATGGGGCTGAAGGAGAAGAAACAGAAACTCATAGGTAACTGTTAATGATGGGAGTGTTGGGACTGCTATGTGCCTCGTGTCACTTGCGTGATATTTCTTAATGACTATTTGTGATTAATACATTGTTTGTTCTGCTCTGCGGTGAACATAACTTACAAGCAGCGTTAAACCAGCTTTCCTCGGAAGACAGTAAATTGGTTTTGGGTATAGAAACTAGAGTATGAGTATTTCCAATTGCATTAGTCATATCAAGACGGCACGACTTGTATAGGGAGGCAAAACTGCTTAATACGACTTTGTAATCAACCTTGATTACCACTGACCCCGTCACTGGATCGATATATCGACAGAATTAGCACTCTATTTTATGCTCCAGGGTTGATTTTCGTAGAGCAATTTTTGCGACACCTGTCAAAGGAATCTACATAGGACTGCATTGACTGCCGTTTGATTAATGCAATTCTTCACGGATCGACTTTGCAGACTAGTAAGCTCGCCTGAGTTTTTGTGATTGTAGCTTGTTGTCCGGTTTTCCATATTTTCATCTTCGCAAAAAACATTAGCCTCATTTCAACCAAAATGATAGAAAACATTATTTGGTCATACGGGATTAAAGTGTATTCAGGTGAAAGTTATTACCCCATACCAAAGGGAAATAATTCAGAAATAGTGAAAATAAAATGGGATGTTTGAAGAACCCCTGTACACTTTTAGACACAAAGTTCCAGATTAATTGCACGTGTCTGTAATGCGACAGGAAGTTACAATACTACATGTGAGGCCCGGATGTGATTTTTTATCCCGGTGCCGCGATAAACCTCGGATGTTAAAAGATCATAGGATGCCCAATATTTTGTACGCATCAAATAAAGTAGGCTGTGTTTACGTGAGATTTTCTCTTATTTGATCAAACAACAATGAAAACTGGTCATTAATGCATGAAATGCACCAATAAAAAGAAGTTTTTGGGGGATTTTAATTTTTAGGATAATGTTTTTACATTGAATTTTTAAGTAAAGATTTGGGAATTACTCAAAAACAACGGTTGTTTGATAGGAAAAGTTTTGTGGTAATTAAGGGTTTTCTGCAATATTAAAAACGTTTACAAAGAGTTTTACAAACCTCTATAACAATTTTTGGGCTATCCTCTGTCCTTAACACAGAGGGTGACTGTTCCTTCGCCAAGCGCTTGGCTTTAGACGTGAATCTCACGGGTCTTTCGCATCTGAGCGTATTGTGTAAAAATTTGAGCCACTGTCTCTTCCTGAGTGGGACGTTAAACGAACATTATCTGCACCTTGGCTACATTTCGGGTTCGTGTACATGGGAATTGCACACTTCGTCCCAGATATCAACGTTTTAGGAACTAAAATAGTTCACAATTATTCTGCATAGGCGTCAATCTGAATGTCAAGAAATCAGGTATTTGTCAAGAAATCAGATCAATACCGGTATACACAAATACATAAACGTAATTTTATCTTGTGTAGACTAACCATGAAGAAAGAGATCCATTCTAGAACCATACTAAAAGACGGCAAGGAGCAGACGTTCGTGCACGAGGAGGCACAGATTGAGCAGGAGGAGGACCCGCCTGAGGAACTGAAGGAAAGCATGCAGCAGATAATCGACCAATTCATGGAATCTCCCGCGCAGCCAGACCAGTATAAGGCTCTGGAGCATGACGTCTGATAGGTCTCACCAAAAA